>NW_010361515.1:318621-328361 GCF_000414095.1 Morus notabilis
ACTCTGGAGGAACTTCCGGTTCCTTCTCGAACACATCAAGGCCAGCCCCGCCCAACCGGCCCTCCATCAGAGCAGAAACAAGCTCCGGCTCCTCGATGTGCTGGCCTCAGCCGATGTTGATGAGAATGCCTCTGGGACTCAATGCATTGATCACCTCCCGGTTGATGATGTGGTGGGTTTCTTCTGTCAAAGCGCATGCCACAACCAGGACTTCACAATTGGTTGCTAAGTCCGTAATGTTTGACTGAAATTTGTAGCTTGTATACGGTTTCTCTGTTCTAGAGAAGTAACTGACTTTGCAGCCAAATGCTTCGGCTCTTTTGGCGATTGCTAAGCCAATTCTTCCAGTTAGATCCCTGTTTTGGCAATTTATCGGATATAATTAAATCTAACTAAATAAATTACCGAAAAAAGTAAATAAATAGGCAAAAAGAATTGATATCGCGGTTTGAAAACCACTTACATCTGCAGGAACATGCTCAGACATTTAATCATCCATTAATTCTTAACGATTACAAACACTGATAGGACTTGTACAAATAAAGACTCTCTTTAAAATTTGTTGCCGCCTTGTAGAATCAACTAGATGGCCTGATTCAAAGAGCACCACTTATCTTCAAAATTGCACAGCAAAATCCCTTCGTATGAGTCTATGACAGGTCAATCTCTCCCAAAAGCTTCAACTTCTTCTCCTGAAGAATGATAAACAGTTGAACTCCCTTTAACACTGAAAACTAAAAATTCTTCTCCCAAAAAACGTTAATGGGAACTTCTCAAAATATTATGGATGAAAACCCAAGAAACCCACAAAATGAATAGTCTTGAGTCCTATTTATAGAGTTGTAGACGTTTATCTCCAAACTTACTTAAAATTTAAAATGTCGCACAATCTATTCCACGATTTGTTGCAACACTATCTAATCTTGAATTTAAAATCCTAACTTAACAATTTTAGTATGATGATCTTTGCCTTGTCTTCACACACGTCTTCTGCATTTTATCTTTTATAAAAAAACGCACAACCTAGAATTTCTATCTTGCCGAGACAAATCTTATTTTTAATTAAATTTTAATTTAATTCAATTTAAACTTAGATTATCTCATCAAATCTTCTTTAAAATTTTGACTCATTATTTTCATCTTTTCAGTAACTTATCTTCTCTAGAACTCATCACTTCATCTTAAAATTCAAATACTTTCATCAGATAAATTTACCTAACAGACCATCAACTTTTCAAACTTGTTTTTTGAATTTTCCTAAAAAACTGTTGTAAAAAATTGCCAACTAAAATTTTAACACTTCCCAACCTAACAATTCCTACCGACACAAAAGATGAACGTGTTAAATGAGATGACGTAAATTTCTAACAATTCCTAGTGACACAAAAGATGAACGTGTTAAATGAGATGACGTAAATTTATGATTTTTTTATATTTAAATAATGTGGAACTCAGGTTTATTCCCAAGTCGAAGAAGCGAAGAAGAACTCGTATAGGCATTCTATATATATTGGATGTTTCCCATGAACCCAAAAGACGGCATAACATACATGTAAAACGTGATAGATATCAATTCATTGTCAAAGCAAAAGCACCTATCAGTACATAATAATGTCATTTCTTTCAATAAAACTAAACTTCTGCATTACATTGTAAATGTCATGCATAATTCAACCTCACAAACAAAAAGGCAAAGTTTTTCCTTATATTAAAAGATGAACAAATAAGAGAATGTCAATTTGAGAAAAAAAAAAAAAAAAAAAAAAAAAAAAAAAAAAAAAAAACCTTGGTGGTCAACTTGAAATCGCCTTTCTTCCACAATCCACGCCTTACAAACCCATCGCAGCCACAAATTCTCCTCAACACCGCCAAAATAAGCCCAATCGCTTGGTCGGCGACGTCGTCAGTCAACACGTCGGGACTGTTGGTGACCCCAATCCCTCTTTCCTCGCATTTTCTCAGATCACTCTTTTCCAACCCCACCTGTAGCTCGCGACGATCCTCAATCTCGGCAGTGAACCGATCAGTACCGCGTCGGCACCGATTTTGGTGTTTCCCACCACAGCTTGAACTGAATCAGCGTTCTCTCCCAAGAATTCCGCCATTGAAGGATAGCGCCAGAGCTTGAAGCGCTTTTCCAGCTCTGCTTCGAGGTAATTGAACATCGGGCATGTCATCAGGACGCCAATGCCGTCCATTTGTTTGTTAAAATGAAAAACAATGTGAAAGATTAGGGGCTAGTGATTGAGATTCTTCTTCAATGGTTGGTTGTGAAAATGTGGTTTTTAATCTGTAGATAACCCAATGCGAATTGGGAGTTTTCAGTAGAACTTTCATTTAGCAAGGCCGTCGTTGGCTCGTTGCAGCAAAAAATAAATAAATAAATAAAAATTGCAGCTTTATTTTTTAAAAATGACATGCCTTTGAATTACTGCTTTGCCTGTTGTGCCAGTTGAAAACGACATATTGTTCCCCCCTTAAAGTTGTCACTCCTCGAAGCATCTCGATTTTTTAGCCAAAAATATAAACTAAAAATAAAATAGAAAAGATCTTTAGAAGTTTACTGTCGTTCACTAGTAGGACATGACGTTTTATGTTAATTCTAACGTCATCGTCCAAAGTGGCTTTTTGTTCAATCACATAACACGACATATTTTGCTCGTTAAACGGTACTGTCGTTCTAGTACTCAAACAACATGATAGTTTGTTGTCGTTCAAGCAGAAAAAAATTTCTTTTGTTCTTAAAAGTTGGTGTCGTTTAAGTCCTAAAGTGACGTGTCCTTTTAACTTTGGAAAGTTTTCTATCTTGAGATGAACAATATTTACTTGTCGTCTTGTGGTACTGTCGTTTGTTCAAAACGATATGTCATCTATCATCTAAACTTTTCTGTCGTTGATTGTGTGACAAGCGAAATGTTGGTCTCCTATCTAAGTTTACTGTCGTTTCTGTAATTGTTTTATCTTCGCTAAGGATGCTGTTGCTTCTTCTTAAGTTAAAGAAGAAGCTACAGGTTCGTTTACGACGAATGAACGACATAACACTTTCTTGCCAAACTTCCTTTCAGAGAGAGAGAAAAAAAAAAAAAAAAGACAAGTCATTTTATCACATATTAAAGAGAGGACTTTTACAACACAAAACAGTAAACGTAAAGGACAGAAAATGATTGAACGAAGAACGTTCAGTTAAGAAAGAAAATAACGTTTTTATTCTAGCCTTAGAAACGGAATGCCGTTCAGTTATGGAATATGATCATCAACCACTAATCTCAAACTTGGGGTGACATGAAATGACATTAAGATTTAAAATCAAAGATAGTACTAACAAGGCAAGCTGTTTCATCCAGCAGCTTTTACCAAGCCTGGAAACAATGATCTTTGGAGAAATCGTGAAAGGTAACACAGAGAATGAAGCCTTCAAATCTCCAATCGAATTTACATCATTATGTAACTATACTACTTAAAACACTGGAGTCAGTAGCGGCTTCTTCAAAAAGTGAGCCTCCAAGTTACCGATCACCAGGTCAGCCATGGCTTGGCGTGTTTCATTGGTGCCACTTCCAACGTGGGGCAAGAGGACTACATTTTCAAGCCCAAAAAGCTCCTCGGGCACTTCAGGCTCGTTTTCGTAGACATCAAGCCCTGCCCCACCTAACCGGCCCTCAACTAGCGCAGATACTAGCTCACGTTCATCAACATGAGGACCTCTTCCCTTTGGGCCCAAAGCATCCATGACTTCGCGGTTGACGATGTGGCGAGTCTCTTCTGTGAGGGCGCAAGCAACAACCAGAATGTCGCTGTTGGCGGCCAGCTCTACAACAGTTGGGTAGTATTTGTACTTCACATCCGCTTTTTGAGATCTTGAGTAGTAAGAGATGGGGCAGTCGAATGCTTCAGCTCTCGTAGCAACTGCTTGGCCAATCCTCCCCAAACCAATGATCGGTTGACGATGTGGCGAGTCTCTTCTGTGAGGGCGCAAGCAACAACCAGAATGTCGCTGTTGGCGGCCAGCTCTACAACAGTTGGGTAGTATTTGTACTTCACATCCGCTTTTTGAGATCTTGAGTAGTAAGAGATGGGGCAGTCGAATGCTTCAGCTCTCGTAGCAACTGCTTGGCCAATCCTCCCCAAACCAATGATCCCAACTGTTTTTCCAGAGAACTGACAGGAAGAAAATTAATTTATTAAAACTAGTGATGAAGAAAGAAGTTCCGGAAGAGACCGAGAAGAGACTGAGAAGAGCAATTTGAGGTTTTACACATGAAACTCTACACCCTACATGCAGTATGTGAGAGTCTTCCGTCAATTTGTTTTTGATGCGAAGTAAACTTTACACTCGAAAAGCAAAGTCCTTGGTGCTATTCATGACATTGCTATAAATTTATAATGTTGGAAGCAGAGTGGTATTGGCATTTTGAGTATCCAAAACATGCCTGCCTTAACATTTTAGATGCACACGCAATCATGAGCATCACAGCTACATAAATCTTCGGACCTCAACTGATCAGCGATCATAATAACTCGTGTCAAACGACGTTTCAAAGGAATATAACTAAATGGCCAAAAGAATTCTCGACACATTTTTCAAAAATGCAACCACATTACGAAATCAAAAAATGTCAAAAGATCTACAGGGAGTGAAAGAACCATAACATTTTCCACAACTACGCACACAAACAAAAAAGTGTCAATACAACAAGCCCAGAAATTCACCTTATAACACACACATTTATTGTAATTGAGCAACTATGTTCATAAAGAAACAAATTTGTACGAGTCTATGATTATAATTGTATTGGACTAACAATCCAAACACATATCTTTCCCAAGAAAATGAATAATTTATACAAAAATTAGCATTCTTTCTGATCAGCATTCTTAGCAAAAGTACCAATGATTAAAGAAAATCATGCAATCAAACGACCTAAAAAAAAAAAAAAGTCCCCAAACGGAACAAACCTTGGTAGTCAACTTGTAGGCGCCAAGCTTCCACTTGCCGCTCCTGACAAACCGATCGCTCTCGCACAGCCTCCGAAGCAAGGCGAGCATTAGGCCGATGGCGAGATCGGCAACATCATCGGTCAAGACGTCGGGGGTGTTGGTGACCCGAATCCCCTTCTCCTTACACTTCTTGAGATCGACCTTGTCGATTCCGACACTGAAGCTGGCGACAATCTCGAGCTTTGGCAAGGCATCGATGAGTTCGGCGTCGGCGCCGGATGTGGCGTTTCCGATGACGGCGCGGACGGAGTCGGCGTTGTCCTTTATGAACTGCGCCTTTTGTGGGACGGTCCAGAGCTTGAAGAGGTTGAAGCGCTTCTCGAGCTGTCGTTCAAGGTAAGCGTTCATCGGGATTGGCATGAGGACGCAGATGGACTCCATTGTTGATGCTTGAGAGCTCTGAATTCCCAATGTTCTTGGAGAAGGTGAGTTTTGGGGGATATTTTGGTTCACACTTGTGTTTGTGTGGCCAGAAATTTATTACGCTGCGTTTGGAATATGGATCCTGCTTGTTCGTTTATATTGATTTTAAATTATAATTTTAAATTAGTGTTTGATTTAGATAATTCTGAATTATGATTTAAAATTTGATATGGTATTTTAGATTAGATCAAATTATAATTCTAAAACTACTATTTCTTTTAATTCAAGGTGATTTAAACCCTTGATTTTAAATCATAATTTTAAAATCATAATTTAAATCTAAAATCATGAATTATAATTCTGATTCTATAATCATGATTAAAATTACTCTGATTTAAATCATCATACCAAACGAACCTTTAATGTGCGTCACTAGAAAGAAGATGAAATGAACACGTCGTATTGCTAGGCAAGACAGGGACAATATTATTATTCTGAGAATTCAATAATTTTAATTAATAATGTTAGACACACCAATTCAAATATCAAATTTTAATACTCTCAAGTTTTATGTATTAAATGATGTGGTATACAAGTTATTATATTTGTATTAGTAGATATAATTTCTTATCATTAATTGACGTAATAATATTTTAAATACTCATTAATATAAAAATATAATTCATATGTCATATCAGTTGATACACAAAAATTAAAATTTGAGTTAGTGTCTCTAACTTTATTCTTTTTGAATTAATGAACGTAAAATAAAAAATTGTTGTTGAAAGTGAAATTCCAACTTCGCATGAGGTGGAATGTATTTAAGTAAAGAAATAAATGCTATAAGCAAATAAATAAATGCATTCCATGTGATTTAAGCTGAAAATTTATTTGTTAGGAAATTAGGAAGATTTGATAATACAAACACGCAAATACAAATATTATATATTTGTTAAAATCATCATCATATTAACCTAAACCAAATTGTTCATCGAGTTGCATCAGGTATAAAACCAACTCCACTAATCTCTATTATCCATCACATAATACAAACACAAAAAACAAACAAAACCTCTCTTTCAGCTTTGTCTTAGCTTCCGCAACTTATTTTATTTCTCAATCATAAAATGTGTTAATTGATGCAAGATTTACATTTTTCATTGCGGACTTTTTTATGGAAGTAAAAATCAAAATTTTGTTGCTGGAAATAAAATTCCAAAGGTGGACCACATTTTTAAGTAAAGAGATAAATGTATACGATGTGTTTAAGCTGAAATCAAATTAGGGAAATTAGAAAATCCAAACAGTAAATACAAATACCATATATTTTTTAAAAAGGCATCATGATATAAAATTAAAATAACCTAAACCTAATTATCCATGGGCATTTCCATGAAAGTTGTATCGGGTGAAAACCAACTCAATTAATCTCTATTATATGTCACATATACAAACAAACAAATAAACAAAACTCTTTCAACTTTGCATCTTAGTTTCCACACTTTATCTTCTTTATCATTTATGTAAAGTGCTAATTGTTGATGCAAGATTTGTGACTTCCACCATCAATGTCTTTCCATCATGAGAAGAACAACTTTTTTTCCAAAAGAAAACTAATTAATCTGGATATGGATCCTATGGATGCATAAGTATAGTTAGCTAAGGTAATTAAGTGAAGAGTATAAGTACTTATATATGCATTAATTTTATCTGAACATTACTGGAGAATTGATAATTAATAATATTAAAATTCTCATTCTATGTTGGACCTTTAATATGCTGCGTTTTTCTTTTTAGACTAGTTAAACTCTATGTGCGATACACGTTGAGAATAATTTGTGTTAAGTTTTAATTATTATGTGATTATTAAAAGCATAAATCAGAATATAAAATCTTAATAAGAAAAAAGTGAAAAAAATAAGAGTTTTAAATAGCGAAAATGATATTCGGCTCCTTAATTTTCAACTACACAAGGGTTCCGGTCTACGTGGCAAATCCCACGTCTACTATTGAAAACTGTTTCTCTTTATTTATTTAATTATCAATATAAAAACTCTTCTACGATCACTTCTTTCTTCTTCTTTTTTTCTTTTTTCTTTTAGGGCTCTTTTAATTCGCTGATTCGAGTTTTTAATTCGAGTAGAGAAGTGATTTTATGTGAGAATTTTTTATTATAATAAAAAAATTAAATGTGACTATTTCTGAGAGCTTTTTACTATAACAAAACTCAAATTCTAAACTCGAATCGGTGAAATAAACGGAGTCTTATTTACTATCTCTTCTGGTGAAGAGGCACAAACTCACACAAAGTCAAGGGGGGAAAATGACAAACAATTGAAAACTCAAAGATGGTCTTATATTTTAGATATGAAGATGATTATCTTTATTGACTATGACTTAGTTTGGTAGAGATTTTAAGAGGTCAAAATCAAATTTTTTACTTAGCCAAAGCTGTTTATTGTGTTTGATAAACACTTTAAAAACTACTTCTCAGAGAATCCTAAAGAAATTTTGGGAGAGAATCAGAAGTATCTCACTTGCTACTTCTGATTGTAGACTGTGCGGCAATCTACAAGGCTTCATTAATGAAATTTTCATTATTCCCAAAATAACCCAGCTGAATAAAAAAAATTCTCTCAGCCTCATTTCGTGCTGCTCCTTCGCCATCTCTCCTCTCTCGAACTGAAACCCCCTCTTGTGCTCTCTCTCTCAGCCAATGTAATGACTGAGAAAATCTTAGACTTTAAATAATACAATTTATTTATTTAAGTCAAGGATTTTCCTAGAAAATATTATGTGACTGAAGGATTTATGGAATTAATATATATATTCCTAAATTTTGTAGCATATTTCATGTTAAGTTCATGTTTTCAATCAAGTAAATTCAATCGATAAATTCTCACCGTACTTTAAGGCGGAATAATTTTCAGTACAGGAATAGTTTGAGAATCTTAATTTCAAGAATCTCCAAACACAGCATGATGTTAGCCGCGTATAAAAAAAAACGCACTGACATTTTAAAGAAGAGAAAATCCTTAATTGCCAGACAGTTAGGTTAAAGTCATAAGATGAATACCTATAGTAGAAGGATACAATGTGAGCTCGGGAGTTGACACCGTCAGAAACAATGTCATTCCCGAGATAGAGTGTAGAAAGTTAAATTTAGAATTTGTTCAGTCTAGAATTAATTTCAAGACTTGAAATAGTTCAAGATATTACGCGAGTAAGAATTTAATGTAATATCGAAGTAGTTAGAGATTAATATTGAACTGTAAATAAGCAGTAGAAAAGGAACCGTCAGAAACTAGAATTTTCTGTCGGCTAAGTTACTTACTTACAATCAGTATAATTTATAACAGTTTCAAGAGAAACTTAAGAGATGAGATAAAAGTACAATAGTGGGTTAAGTTTAGTTGGATAAGATGTGATGTGATGGGGGTAGGTTATAATTTTCTCTATCTTTCTCCACTTTGGCCGGCCATGAATAGCAAATTAGAGCCAAAAACTTAGCTAGTTGAGTGTGCAAGTGAATGACATGTGATTATGCCCAAACGTATACAAAAACAAGCGGTCAATTGTAGTACAATTTGAACGGTCGATCCCACAAGAAAGTGTTAAATTGAACAAGAAATGATTAGCAAATAAAAAGCGTTAGGAAAGTAAGCAATCAAATAAAGAAAAAGAATGAGTGTTTTTAATGATTTTATGAACAATTTAAAATGGAGAAAATTCAATAAATAAAAGTGGTAAGGCTTTGAGAATCCTCCATATGCTTTGTTCACCTATTTGGATTTTGATTCATAAATTGACTCAATTGAAAGTTTCACATCCCAAACAAACAATCAGAAAATAAATATTTGAAGAACATATGAATTAAAAATGTATTCGAGTAAATAAAATTCTAACGTTTAGAATTAGGAAAAATTATCTTATGAGAAATCCAAGAGCGACAATATACCGTTGGCAATAATGCAGTTAAAGACTACTCATAAAATAATACCGATCAATATATCATATAATGCAACAATCACATAAAAAGAGCTTGACTAGATTTATATGAGAGTTGACAATAAAATATATTGATAAGAAGAAGAAATATGATAAAAGAAAATTATTTACTCAAATGTATAAAACTTACAAACCATTGGAGAATCAAAAATCCAAATAAGTCCACTACACATATAAGATCATCTAGCCTCACCTAAATACTCTAGCCTAACTTGCACATAATTCCCATAAAATTCTAAAAAGAAAGTATGAGAATAAGAACAAGAAAATAAGAGAAAATATGTGAGAATTTAGGCTCTAAAAAATCAACTCCTAATCACCTTGACAATGACCCTATTTATAGAGTTTTGAGAATGCTAAAAAGCTAAAAA
>NW_010361515.1:330860-331201 GCF_000414095.1 Morus notabilis
AGGGCCTTGACGGCCCAATAAGCTTTATGTTCGAGCTCGACAGGTAAATGACAGGCTTTCCCAAAGACAAGTCTATAGGGAGACATTCCAAGAGGACATTTGTAAGCAGTGCGGTATGCCCGGTGAGCGTCAAGAAGATGTAAGGACCAATCCTTGCGGTCGGGGTTTACCGTCTTTTCCAGAATTTGTTTGATCTCCCTATTCGCCAACTCAGCTTGGCCATTCGTTTGTGAATGATAGGCAGTAGCAACCTTATGGAGCACACCGTACTTGCGCATAAGAGCCTCAAATGAACGGTTACAGAAGTGAGTGCCTTGATCACTGATGATAGCACGTGGAGT
>NW_010361515.1:337749-341737 GCF_000414095.1 Morus notabilis
GCGTACGTGGGGGAACAGTGGGACACGTGGCGAGCTCTGGTTGGAGGGAGCTGGAACGCGGGACCCACGCGGAAGAGAGAGGAAGTCCGGGTGACGCGCGCGTGAGGAGAACTCGCGCAGAGGAAGCAGCGTGCACGCCAAGCGCGCGTACGCGGGGGAGCAGCTGGACCCCACGGGACGCGTGGCGAGCTTTGGTTGGAGGGAAGCTGGGTCCCACGGCCTACGGTGCGGCAGTGGTCGACACGTGGCGCTGGGCTGGCTCGTGGCTTCTCGGCTCGGCTCGGCTAGTTGATGGGCTGATGGGCTTTGGGCCGAATTGGGCTTTTCTTGGGCTCAACTTTTGGGTTTTGCTTGGTAAACTAGCCCAAATTCAATTGTTTTCTTCAAAAACCTGAAAAATAAAATAAATCCAATTAAAATTAAATCCTCTTAATTTAGGAATATTTGAAATTAAAATCACAAAATTGATAAAATAGTTTGACAATTATGAACATTAAAAGTGCAAATTCGTGCACTTATCAACATGGTAGGGTGATGTGATGGTAGTAGTTGAAGGAGAATTAATAGCAAATTTGCCTCTTCTTTTCTCCTTCCAAAACCGGCCATGATTTAGGCGAATTGAACCAAAATTTGGTTGATTGAAGGAGTGGTTGAGGTGTAAAAAAAAATGATTTCCAAGTTGTCTATAAAAGGAGCCCTCATAAGCTAGGCTTCATTTTTTTTTTCAACTCTCCTTTTTCCCACAATAAATCCGGCCATACCACCCACTCTCTCTCAAATATTTTCTCCCACTCTCTCAATCTTGAGCCACTAGCACACCATAGAAGAAGAAGAAGAAGATCAAGGGATTCTAGGAGGAGACTAGTCAAGCATTCCTCCAAGGGTTAAGAAACTCTAAATCCTCTCTTTCTCATGTTTTAGTGAAGTTTGAAATGTAGAAATATTCCTCTCAAATTTCCTTACACTCTTATAGTTTCAAGCCATTGACAAATCTTAGAGGAGCTCAAAGGTTTATCAAGAGAGAGAGAGAGTTCTTCAAGGGTAAGTTCTTAAACTCTTCTCCATTGATTTCTAGCCAACTTTAAGCTTAGATTTATGGATGTAAATTTGTGGTTCTTGAGGAGATAAGATTGTAATAAGGGTGTGTGAGTTTTATGTTGATTTTGTGAGTTATGAGGTTAGTTTGATGTGGTATGCTTATGCTCGATTTAAGTTTACTTATTTTCGGTTAGAGAGAAAAATTTCCGGTTACTTTGAACACGGGAGTGAGAACCCTAGAACGAGATTTTTAGGTGTTCCAAAGCTTAAACTTATAGCCCTCGATGTTTTGAACATTTTCTGTGGCTGTGATAAAACCCCATTTTAACTATAAATACAAGTTTTAAGCCATTTTTCGAAAACAGCACAGGCAGTCCAAAACAGTTTCGGGAATAAAACTGGTTCAGCCAAACGAGACCTTTAGAGGCTGAATCTTGATTTTTTATAAAAATGACAATTTTAGATTTCAACGAGATGAAGAACTTTCATGAAGGACAGATTTTCAAAATCTGACCCTAAGATGTAGTAAAACACTGATTTCCAAAATGGCACAATTTTTGGACTAAAACAGTTTCAAAAAAAAACAGCAGCCACTATTTTTAGTTAAACGAGACCTTTAGAGGCTGAATTTCAACTTTCTCTAAAAATGATAATTTTAGATCTCGATAAGTCAAAGAATTATCGTGAAGAACAGATTTTCAAAATCCAACTCTAAGACTTAGTGAAACATAGATTTCAGAAACTACACAGTTTTGACAAAACGAAACTAAAACAGTGACGTTTTTAACAAAATGTTATCAAAGAACCCGAGATGTGATTTTAGTAAAATAATATGGTTTTAGACCTCACTTTAATGAGGAATAGCCATGAAGAAAGATTTCAAAAAAGGGTTTCTACAACATAGTTTCACGGTGGTTTACAAGTCAACCGTAAAACGACTTGGGGAATAGTTTTCAAAATTCGATATTCGAAAAGAGATTTTACAACGGGATTTTAGTGCTTGTAACTAAATGAGTGAGTTATCATTTTATAAAAATCGAATGATAGTTCTTTTAAAAGCTTAATACTTTTTTAGCAAAACATCCTGACGGGCACTTACAAGCCCAACACGATAGGTCCTTAGAATTTCAAGGATTTGATGTGGGTCCAACGCCCGCATTAATTTAAGAGACTCCGTTAGAGTTTAAATTTCAACGGCGTAAGAGCTAGAATGCCGTGAATAAGTTTCTAGGCCGAATTGGGCCTTAATATTATAATGAGTCCAATGAGGAAAAATTATGGAGAATAAGTTACTAGATTGGGTAAATGATTTTCAACCTAAACATAAGTATGTTAAGGGCAATTAAGGAAAATAAGATTTTAAAATTTTAATAAATTGATCCTTATAGTAAATTATCCTTCAGTAAAGGAAAGGAATACATGCCTTAAGTAAAGGGCTGGATTTCTTTTATAAGCTGCTAAAATAAAATAGCAAACGACAGATAATCTTACACTCTCAATAGGTGTTCATTTTCAAAAGTAAGCAAGTAAGAGAATAGGCTGTTTGGTGAAAAGTAGATTCCAGCTCTGTAAATCAGGTAAGTAGGAATCTCACCTACAGTATAAATAGATTTTAAAGAAAAAGTTACACATGTTATATATGCATGTTTATGCTTTAATTTTTGTATGCGATGCTATGTCATGCTGCATACACATAAGCATCGCACATGAATTATATGTGTTTGAGTTAATTTAATGTTATGTATGATATGCTAGATCGTACTGCATACACTTAAGCAGTGCACATGAAGTATATGTGTTTGAGTACATGTCATGTTATAGTATGTTATGCTATGTCATATTGTATACACCTTAATAAGTCAAGAGGAACTTATAAGAATAATATCAGTCGAGTGCCGTCCCAGCCTCCACAAGGGAGGTAACTCAAGCTCCACAAGGGAGAAAAAAAACTAATAGTAATGTCCTCCGACTCAAGGGAGGCATTCAAGTTATAATCACGGTGTCGTGGGGGACCTTGCAAACCCTCACGTCCCGATGATTGCGCGCAAGTGGTACGCGAGCACTCGGGCCCATCAGTAAGAAAGATAAGATAAGATAATAAGACTATGATAAGACATCATAATTAAGCATAATCAGCTCATGCATATTTATTCATGTGAACTTACAGTTATTTTATGAGAGATAGTTCCTACTTGCTGAGCGAAAGCTCAATCAGATATGTTCATGCTGTAGGTAAGAAATCTATCAGCAATTCTTGAAAGGCAGTGGCGAGCGGCGGGCGAATGGTGGAGATGGGAATGGATACCGTTCACAGTTAAATCTTCCGCAGTAAGTTTAAGTAAAATCATGTATATGTATATGTGATTCAAAGGTTTCAAGCATGTATATTTGAAAAGTATATGTACATATGTATGTTAAGAAAATCGATGTTGTAGCTAACAACTCAGTCTTGAGTATTTAAGTTTTAGAACGTTGCAACAGTGCATGTAACAAATAAACAAATTTTAAACATGACGATTTAAATAATTGATTTTAAAAGGACTTTAAGATGTACTTGAATTTAAGATTTCTCACGAAATCCATTTTAAAGTCAAATTAGATGGCCAGATTGAATTGACTAGTTTTAGAAAAGCTTTTAAAGGGTGTTTGAAACAAAAGTTCAAATGCTGCTCAGTTTGAAGGATATATCTAGAAGGTTTTATTTTAGTTGAAATTAAGAAAAACTTTAAGAAATTTAGTGATTCATTCATTTGAAATTATTGTTACGAATTATGAAATTATTCCTTCTTATATAAAAAAAAATGTTCCGCAAGTTTTAAGAAATCCCAGTAAGTACAAGTTAAAAATGTCAGCTACGGTGACGGCCTCTGAAGGAGGGTCGTCACAGCCAAAGCTCTCTCCCTCCATTTCTCTTTCTTCTCTCTCTATGTTCTCTCAGACTCACTCTTTC
>NW_010361515.1:341760-378415 GCF_000414095.1 Morus notabilis
TTTCCGTTTCCAGTTTAGTTTCTCCTGCGATTGTCAGCGGCGGAATCTCTCCTCTCTCTCTGTTCTCTCGGTGTTTGGGGCTGCCATTCGTGTTAGGGTTTCCAGATTCATCCTTAGTTGAGACTAGATCTAGTTGGAGCTCACCATCTCTGCATCTGTAAGTACTCCATTGGGCCTTCTTTTTGAATGTCGATTTGGTGGTGTTCTCTGGCTTGATGAATTTTTTGTTAAATTTTTTTTTCTCTATTATGTAAACTCTTTGTTTGGACCGGATTGAACTCTGTTTTATAGGTATTCACATACTTGGATTATAGTTCATGGATATGGTTATTTAAGCATTTGAATCTTTCGTGCATATTGTTCCAAAAACTGTGAAGGAAAACGTTTTTTTTCCTTTACCCTGTATTCGGTAGTAAATGGGAATGGTGCCCCCAAGTTTATATATTAATCTCTCTTTCTAACATATTTTGATGGCAGTTGACTTTTTGATTATTTATTTGATATGTTTGGTTATTGTAAATTATGTTGTGCAGGTATTAAATATTTAACTTTTAATGGTCAGTTCTTTTCCCAACTCCTTTATGGAACTAAATCCCATCTCTGTGATTCTCAAAAAAGAGGAACAAAATCTTGTCTCTTCATCTCCTAAGTTTGACATATGGAAGGTGGTTTTTGTTTTTTTATTTCTTTATTGGTGATTGTTAAGTTTTTATTCTTGAACTAACTGCTTCAGGGGGTTATGATGTTGGTTCATTTTAGAATGCACAGTTGTTTTATTCGCTTGATTGGTTTAATAAGCTTGTTCTCATTATGGATTTGTCTACTGCGGGCACCTGACGAGAAAAATGAAAGTAACAACCTAAAAATATGGATTAACTTGATTAAGAAAGAAGCAACTAAACGAAATAGACCAGACCAGAGATGATCTTGAAAATCGTTGAGTTAGAAAGGATTCTAAAACAATAACTTACCAAGTACACAACAGTGTCGACTGTCGGGGGTGAAGACCCAATTTGAGTGGTAGATGAGATGATCTTGAAAATCTTTTAGTTAGAACAACAAAAGATTCTAAAACAATAACTTACCAAATACGCAACAGTGTTGACTGTCGGGAGTGAAGACCCAATTTGAGTGGTAGATTGTTACTAGTTATTGATTCAATATTTTCTCATTATTAGTAAGTGCTTGCTTAATTAATGTTCTCATTTAGTAACTAAACGAAATAGACCAGTCCAGAGATGCTCTTGAAAATCGTTGAGTTAGAACAACAAAGGATTCTAAAACAATAACTTACCAAGTACGTAATAGTATCGACTGTCGGGGTAAAGACCTAATTTGAGTGGTAGATTGTTACTAGTTATTGATTCAATATTTTCTCATTGTTAGCAAGTGCTTGCTTAATTAATGTTCTCACTTAGTAACTAAACGAAATAGACCAGTCCAGAAATGCACTTGAAAATCGTTGAGTTAGAACAACAAAGGATTCCAAAACAATAACTTACCAAGTATGCAACAGTGTCGACTGTCAAAGGTGAAGACCCAATTTGAGTGGTAGATTGTTACTAGTTATTGATTCAATATTTTCTCATTATTAGCAAGTGCTTAATTAATGTTCTCACTTAGTTTGTCTTTGTGACGACCCTAACTTTTGATCATCATCCAAACGTTACACCATACTATACATCTGCATAATTCCCATTAGCCTCCCTAAAATCCTCCTCCGGATCTTCTTCCTCACTTGTATTTACAGTGTTTTGGGGATCCACGTTTGCTTGACCCTGTTGTTGGGGTGTTGATGTTGTTCCAACTTCTATTCCAACGCACCTCCACAGATATGTTTCTACGTAAGTATTCTCTCTACCTACGTTCAAACTCCATTCGACGCTCACTAATGCGCCGTTCTTGTTCCTCTCATTCTATAGCCAATGTTTCTTCCAATTACTTCCTCTAAAAATTGGGTGAGGGTATATGTAACTTCCCATCGTGGAAATACCATAGTTCTCAACTCTTATGTTAACCCCCTCCAAAATATGAAACACGCATCATGTTCTTTTAGCTCGATAGTGCGATCAGTCATAATCTCACTAAAAAACCGTTCAACGTAGATTACCACAGTGTCATAAGGTCGCATCTTAGGCTAATGGGAATTATGCAGATGTATAGTATGGTGTAACATTTGGATGATGATCAAAAGTTAGGGTCGTCACAGTCTTAGGGTATATATATTATTCTTTTGGGGTTAATAACCATCTGAAATTTTTATCCATATAATTTATATGCACAGTGCTAGTATGTCCCGGCCGCTCCAGTTAGTCGCTCTACTAGAAGTAACTCGACAGAATTTTTTTGTCCATACGATTTATCTTGTGTATGGGCAATGTTATCATGTCCTTGGTTTTCGATGACATCATGGTGTTTGGCATTGACTCCCTTAATCTTTTCTATATTGCAGGACTCATATGTGCTATGCATGGTTTTCAAGAAAAAGGGTCCAGGACCAAGAAATGGCGCCCAATATGGTGCTCCCTTTAGAGAAGAAGACTGGACCGATGATGAAGAAGATAACCGAGTAGAAGTGGGGCCTTCTGCGATAATGACTTTCCAAAACAACTTGTTGCCTAATAGAAATCATGTTGCTTGTAGCTCCCATGCTTTCGAGAGTACTGGGAATGTATTTTCACCAGAATCATGTGTATCTGATATGGTACCACCTAGTTCTGAGGTGACACTACCAGTTTCTGCTAATAATGGTCCAATAGAGAGTAAAAAAAAAAAAAAACATTTTGAAAAACATACGAAATTATTCATTTACAAAGCATGTGAAAATAGTTATTGCTACAATGACGCTTTATAATTATATTAGGAAGCATGATAAGCGTGATCGATATTCTCAAAGGATCGAGGATAATCCAGATATTTTCGTTTATGAAGATAATCAACCAAATAATAATAATGTAGAAGAAAATTAAGCTTTACTATCACTGGAAATGGATGAAGTACGAGATCAAATTGCGACAAATTTAATGAACACGACTTAATTCTTTTCATGGCTCTGTCAGTTTTTGAACATGGAATGCACTTTTTTATTGTATATTTTGATTACTCACTAATGCTCTTTTTAGTTGTAACTATATTGTGAATGAAAAAATGAAAAAAATAATTAATTATCATTAAATTTATTGTTAGAAAACTCAGAATCATAGCATTATTATTTTTTTTTTGTAAGCTCAACAAGTATTTTTAAATACCAAAAATAATGATATATATTTAAATTTCATACAAATGTTTATTTTTGTTATTTTATATACCCACAGTAATTTAATCTCAAAATTTACCAAACGTTATTACACTGATTTTGAAACCAAACACAGCTAGTATAATTACATTTTACCAAAATTTTAATTACTTTTTATAACAGTTATTTCTTCTTTCAGCACAATTAAAAAGAATTTTTTTAAAATTCACAACACTGTTAAATTAAGCCTATATCTGGTGGTTCTAATCCCACTTGGCGAAGAGTACAAAGCTTCATCTCTTTTTAATGAAGCTTTGCTTACAGAAAAAAAAAAAAACATCAACAATTTATTTATTTATTTTTTTTTGTAAAATCCTTCTTTTCAATGAACGAGTGATTTATAAGCAGGAGAAGAGGAAGTAGAGGAAAAGAAAAAAAGGTTGCTTGAGGAGAATTTTTTGTTTATTTTATTATTTTTTATTTTTTATAAATGATCTTTTTGTTTTGGGTACCAGTGGTTCAGGGTTGGGTAAATGGAGTAAAAGTTTTTGAATTAAAAAAAAAAAAAAGACAGTAAGTACTTGGCAGGGTGGGTCCCACTCGTACAACAGTTTTCTTTTCGAAGCACATGGAGCTGCCAGGTAGGTCCGGAGCCGTGCGGAGTTGAAAAATTCCGGAGCCGTATAGCAACACTCATAAGTCAAAAACAAGATAAAAAGGACTAAAATGAAAAATTAAATAAATTTTAGGACAAAAAGGACAAAAACGAAAAATCTAACGTTTCATTGTAAAAATAAAAAAGGAGTACAAAAGATCAAAATGAAAAAATAAATAAGTTTTAGGAAAAGAAACCAAAACGGAAAAAAAATTAACTTTTAGGAAAAAAGAGGGTCAGAATGGACTAAAATGAAGAGATAAATAAATTTAGGGTAAGGGATAAAAATGAAAAAAAATAAAATTTCGGGATAAAAATAAAAAAAAACAGTAAAAAATGACCAAAATGAAAAAATAAATAAGTTTTATGACAAAAGAAATCAAAACAAAAAAAATAAAATCTTAGGACAAAAATAAAAAAGAGTCAAAAAAGGACTAAAATGAAGGAATAAATAGGTTTTAGGATAAAAAGAACCATAATCGAAAAAATTAAAATTTCATGGTAAAAATAAAAAAAATGGTTAAAAAAAGATAAAAATAAAGAAATAAATAAGTTTAAAGAAAAAAAAAACAAAACGAATGATAA
This sequence comes from Morus notabilis, assembly GCF_000414095.1. Lineage (NCBI taxonomy): Eukaryota > Viridiplantae > Streptophyta > Magnoliopsida > Rosales > Moraceae > Morus > Morus notabilis. The sequence goes on from NW_010361515.1 coordinate 346,236, forward strand.
AATAAAATTTGTGGACAAAAATATAAAAAGTCAAGAGAAGGACTAAAATGAAAAAAAAAATTTTAAGAAAAAAAACTTAAAGAAGGATTTAAAAAAACAAAGGGGATTGGGGCTGCTGTTTCAAACCAAAACTTGCTGTTTTGGTTGAAATGACAATAGTGTCAGATTTTGAAACTTCTATTATCTATATATAAGAAGTGTGAATGCACGGGTCTGTTTAATTCATTGATTCGAGTTTTTAATTTGAGTTGAGATGTGATTTGATGTGAGAGTTTTTTACTGTAGCAAAAAAGTTAGATGTGATTGCTTGTGAGAGCTTTTTACTGTAGCAAAACTCAAATTCTAAACTCGAATCATCGAAATGAACGAGGCTAGAAATCCCGATTTCATCTCACCCTCTTTTCTTTTTTTTTTTACACAAATCCTTCCTTTTTTCTCACTTTTTGCCCTAAAATTAATTTTTTTTTTCATTTTGATCCTTTTTTTACCATTTTTTTCTTTATTCTCTCTCATAAATCTTATTTCTTTTCCGTTTCAGTTCTTTTTGTCCTAAAACTTCTTTATTTTTTCATTTTGATTCTTTTTTACCCTTTTTTTATTTTTTCCTGAAATTTTAATTTTTTTTGTTTGGGTTCTTTTTGCCATAAAACTTATTTGCTTCTTCATTTTAGTCCTTCTTTAACTCCTTTTTTTAATTTTGTTTTGAGATTTTTTTCGAGTTCCTTTTGTCCCAGAACTTATTTATTTCATCATTTTGGTCCTCTTTTGACCTTTTTTTTTTCACTTTTTCCCTGAAATTTTTTTATTCTTTTTTCTCTAAAACTTATTTATTTATTCATTTTGATCACTTTTTACCTTTTTTTAATTTTTACACTGAAGCTTTATTTTTTCATTTCGGTCACTTTTGTCTTAAATCTTATTTATTTCTTCATTTTAGTTCTTTTTTTACCCCATTTTTTCGTTCAAAACTTCATTTTTTTTTCATTCTCCTTTTTTAAGATTTTATATTCAAATTTTATATGTTTTAATAATAACACAATAATTAAAATTTAATACCCGGATTACTCCCCACGTGAAATTGAACTAGTATAGATAGATGAATCAATAAACTAACAATAGTTTTATGTGAAGTGCAAATAATGCTTCAATATATTTATATACATTAGTATTGGTTAAATTAGTTTGTCACCGTAAAGAATTTAGTTGCCGCAATTGTTAGAAGGGAAAATGTTGTTAATTGTTAGCTACCTTGCTTAACCTATTGACGTGCATGGCAAGTCCTGAAGTACATTTATTTCCATAAAAATGAATAATTGTATTATTATTAAATACGAATAATATCCATTTTAAAAAAACAAATTAGTTGACTGTTTCTGATTATGACCGTAAATTATTTAAATTTTTTTAAAAAATTACTATTTATAGTTTTTATCAAACATCATTATTAATTTTTAATGACTACAAAAGTGATTTTAACCTCTACAAAGCACTACTAAACCCAGCCACTGATATTTTACAAAAGACGAGATTTTTGACTTGGACATAAGCTTTATTAGTTTCATACTACTATTATCATTATTTAAAATCAACGAGCTTTGTTATATAATTCTTATTTGTTGTTGTAGACTACTATCTTCAAAGATTAAATCATGGCATTTTTTATGTGATTCGTTTGTTCTTTTTTAAACAAATGCTAATAATTATATTAATTATGGGCAATCTTGACAAATACCTCTTAAAAGTGTATGTGTCAAGATTTTTACTTTTTATTTTTAATTAATAACTTTTTTAGTTAAATAATTACACTAATAAAAAGGTATTTATCAAGAGTAAAGGATAAAGATTCAGACTCGTACACTCTTAAAGATAAATTCTCCATTTTTTTCTATATGATATATTCACTAGTGTACGATATTCCAAGACGAATTTATATACCTCTAACAATAGAGCTCCTCCATTTGAGGGTTTTCTATTACAAGAATTTGGAACCAACACTACAAGAATTAGGTGTATTAGCTACCAGAACTTTAGGGGTGAAAAAAATCGCACCAAAAAAGCCAAACGGCGTATATTTTTGCCTCTAAGCACAGTCAAAGGTGGTCAACACCATCTAAAGAAAATCATACCTCTTTGTCTGTTGCGGTGAAAAAATTCGCCCTTGAATCCTAGTAGCCACAGTCACGCCTCTTATTTCATGTGGCGGGAATGAGAGAATTGGCAGATTCAGAAAACCTTCTGGTGCGGCAATTTTTTGGCCGCTACATGTGCATTTTCTGTTTGTTTTTGCGAAAAACATTTGAAATACGCGCGTATATTTCAGGTGAAAAATAAAAATATATAACTGCCAAAATATTCTCCGTAGTGCAATTTTTGTTTCGCCTTTCTCAAATAGCGTTTGAAATACGCACGTTTATTGTGGTAAAAATTAAATTTTTATAGCGGTGAATATTTTCCCGCTATAGGTTTTTTTTTTCAATTTTTTTATATTAGAATTACATATTCATAGATTAAAAAGTAAAAAAAAAATTGAATAAAACCCTGTAGCGATGATAAATTGCGCCGTTATAGGCTACTCGTAGGGCAAAACTTGCCCGAGCTTCTTCTTCTCAATTTTCTCCAAAAACTCCATCTCTCTAAAATCTCCCCTTCTCTCTCTAGACTAGAACCCGCCCTTGTTTTCCCATTTTCTTGAAATCTAAGCCCTAATATTCATTAAACACTCTCAAAACCTCCAAATCTTCATATATTTCTCATTCTTCCACAATATTTTTTGTTCCCTTCCTCTTCTCATCATCCCGAAGCTTCATCGGAGTGTCGCTGGAAGCCGTCGCCGCGCCGCCAGTCACTCGCTGTCCCTCTGCATTGCTTCCTTCCTTTCTACTATTTTCAAGTAATTTTTATGTATATGAATCGTGAAACCTTGAAACTGCCCGTTTCGTTAATTCGAGTTTTTTATTCGAGTTGAGACGTGAGTTATGTGAGAGCTTTTTACTGTAGTAAAAAATTTAAATATGACTGTTATTGAGAGTTTTTTATTATAACAAAATTTAAATTTTAAACTCGAATTAGCAAAATGAACGGAGTTTGTTAAATTATGGTGTGTTTGTGATTTGGAATTTTAGTTGTAATTTGTGACATTGTTTAATTTTGTGATTTTTTTAGTTGATTATGTTAGTGAATGTGATTTGGAATTGATGATAAAGTTGTGAGAATTGATTGGATTAGTTTAATTGGAAATGTTCCAAAAAGAAGAAAAAAATTTGAATGATTTAATATGCTTCTTTTATTGTTGTGAATTTAGTTTTGTACTCTCACTCTAGTAGGATGTTTGTATTTAGATATGTTTTTTCTAATAATTTTGAATTATTATCATTGGTCAATGAGCTTGTAACAATCGTTTTTTGTTATTGGTTATGGAATGGACTTGTAATTATGTGTGGTGTTATTATATAGTGTGTATATGGTAAAAGTTAAAGCTTTTATGGGTGATTGATAGATGATGGATATAGATTTGGAACTTGAGGAAGTAGCCTATGCTAGGAATATGGTGAATATGTGATAAATATGAGTTAGATTATGTAGCTGAGCAAGTTTGGATATGTTTGGATTTGGATTTGGATATGGTAGTAATGTTGAGTTTTATGGTTGTTTTTGTTTTGATGTAATTTTATTTAATTATTGTTTTTGTGTTAATTAATATTATTAACAAATAGGTGCTTTGATAGTTTAGAATGTCCTTTGACAAGAGTTGGACGCAATTATGCAATCGGTTATGTAATGAATATCGGACAGGGTGAAATCATTTCTTGAAAGAGTTAAAAATACTTTAAGTACTTTTGAGAAGATTAGATGTCCATGCAGGGATTGTTGTAATGGAAAATAACATTTTTTGAAAGTAGTGGAGGTTCACTTTTTAGATCGGACCATGCAAGAAACATACAAGTTGGCACCTCGGGTTTATCATGGCGAAGATTTCGATGAACTTGTTGACGTAGGGGAAGATGATGATGAAGTGGGTAATGATGTTGAGATTGATGAAGCTGCTAATGATATTGAGAATGATGATTGTTATAATTTGTTGCATGATATTGTTGAGAATGATGTGGAGGATGTCGGTGATGTTGCTACTGGATTTCCTAGAGGTGGAGCTAATGCTGAGAAGTTTGATTACCTTTTTGATGATATGAAACGACCATTGTACCCCGAGTGTGAAACCTTTTCGGTGTTGACATTTTAGTGAAATTAATGCATGTGAAGGTTCTAAACAAATAGACTAACAAGTCATTTAATACGTTGCTTGATTTGCTTATCAAAGCAATGCCAAGAGGGATAAAGATGCCAAGTTCACATTACGAGGCTAGGTCATACTTGCGTGCACTTGACTTGGGGTACGAGTCTATTCATGCATGCAAATATGATTGTGCTTTGTTTTGGAAGAAAAATGCAAACTTAGAAGCATGTCCAGTTTGTGGGACAAGTCGTTGGGTTGATAAGAAGACTAAAGGAAAAAAGATTCCTCACAAGGTCTTGCGATATTTTAGGCTAAAGCCCGTTTACAACAATTGTCCTAGTCATGAACAAGTTTGGTTTTCTTTACTACTCTCTAGTATTTGCCTTGCACTTAGTTTTAAATTATAACTTATCTTTTTATTGGACTTGATGTTCGTAGTGAAGACTTGTACTAATTACTTATGATGACAACTTAGATCTTTTTCTTGCACTTAATTTTAAATAAGAACTTATCTTTTTATTCTACTTGATGTTATTAGTGAAGACTTGTACTAATTACTTTTGATTACAATTTGGATCTTTTCTTTATATTGTAATAATTTGCTATTTAATGTCAATTAGTTGTAATGTTATATATATTTAAGTGAATATTTAAATTAAATTAGCTATATTATTAATCATATGCTTGTTGTTATGAAGCACAACTACTATCAATTATATGGTTATTGGTATCATCTATTTACAAATTAACAAATCAAAACAACAAAAAAATAGTTTTATAAAAAAAACGAACAGTAGCTGTGAAAAAAATGTGCCACTATTTTTAATGTCGAAATCAAAATAATTTTATTACAAATAAATATATAGCGGCGAAATTTTCCGCCCCTAATATCGCTTTTCTGTGTTGAGAGACGTAAAATGTAAAGGCGATTTTTTCTTGCATCGAGAAAAATTTTTACCGCTAACTGTGGTGGCGAATTTAAAATTCGCCGCTATTAGGCTATAACGACTAGGTTATAGGGGCGAGTCGGCGATGAATATTTTCTCTGCTATCTAATATTTTCGTCGCTACGTCTTTTTATAGCGGCAAATTTTTCACCAATAATAGCCTTTTTTTTTCTTGTAGTGCAAGGTTCCAATCCTAATTATATGGGAAAAAACTTAAATAGATCAGGCATGCTTGTTTCCGTTTTTAAAAACGTTTTTCACGTTTCCTGAGGAGTAAAAATAGAAACGTTGTGAAGATTACCGTTTGGTGACCCATTTTCCCAAACACAAAACTGAGAACACCCATTTTTATTTCCTTTTTTATCTCATGTTTCTGAAAATAATTTTTTATCGTTTTCATTTTTCTTGTTTTCATTTTCTCCACCGGATTTCCTTCAACTCCTCTCTGAAATCACCGATCTCCCTCTCATTTTCTCTCCACATTCGTTGTTCTGAGCTCATCTTTTCTCACGTTGAAGTGCATGATTTGATATCCTCATCATCTCCCTCGCCTGATCTGATTGTGAATTTGTTGAACGTTTTTTCCTTATTAGCGAATTTCTGACTCTCCTCCCCCAAATCAACTAAGGTATGGCCCTCCTCCAGGTGTTTAGTTGGTTATTTTTTCTGTTTTTCGGATCATTTGGTCATAATTTCTCACAACCAGTAGATCTTATTTGGTTTGTGATTATGAAGGAAGTTTTTAGTTATTTTTTATGTTATTGATTTCCCCAATACTCGGTCTGTGATTATGAAAGAAATTTGTTATTGAGCTGCAGTCCTATTGCTTGATTTTGTAACGATGAGTTTATATGGTTTCATTAATCCTACAGGTTATTTGTTTACTTCTTTTTAAATTGTTGATTTTAGTAGGCTTAATAGGTGATGCTTGAAGAATCATCATGAAGCATCAAAATCTATGTTTAAATCCGGTAATTAGTTGAAATGAGTTTGATCGGCTTGCAAAGAATAACAAGAATGAGGCTTCAGTATGAACATGATTAGTTAAAATTAGTTGAAATGAGTTTGATCTGTTTGTTTTTATTTTTTTTTTATCGTATGAACGTGGTTAAATGTGGGCATCTTGTCTTTTGGTCTAAGTTTGTTTTGGTATAATCCGCTTAGACAATGTAGTGTAGTGGAGTGTTGGGATATTATTGGAGGCAAGAGTTTTATATTTTGATTAGGCTTTTTTGGTTATGGAATCTGCATTGAGATTCAGAATGTGAGATGCACAGAACACGTTGTTCTGGTGTTTTGGTTTTTGCTATTTATGTTACGTTTTGTGGTTTATGTGGGATTGAAGATTATGTGTTCTGGAGTTTTTATGTGTGTTCTGGGGTATATTTCTCTAGTTCCATTTGGTTTTGGATCTGAAATTGCTGTTTATGCTAGTGGTGACATTCTTAAGTTTTTTTTTTTTTTTTTTTTTTTCTAGGCATGAGTTAGTGATGTATGCTAAACGTTTGAAATAAGTGTGTTTTTATGTGTGTTCTGTGGTTTAGAAACGTTTTTGCATTTGGTTTTGGATCCGTTTTTGTTGTTTATGCATTTGGTGACATTCCTGATCAATGAATCATCGGCATGATATTTTGATAAAAAAAAATGTGTTGTAACTGATTAGAGGTAGGATTTGGATTGAAACCTGGTTCTTTTTCTAAGACTCAAGTACGAGAGAATTTCAAGCATTGATTGAAATAACAGGATTTGGTTGGGATTCTAAGGCTAACACTGTCACGGTTGAAAAAGAAGTGTGGGATTCGAATGTGGCTGTAAGTTTTGATTATAACCATCTTACGTGATATGAAAGAGTTAAATTGGTGTTTTGGATTGCACATGAGTATTTATTATTGTTTTCTTTATAATGTGAGAAACATCCTGATGCTAGGAAATTCAAGAAAAGGGATTTACACAACTTTGTCTAACTTTCAGAGATTTTTGTTGGGACTATTGCTACTGGGCAGGGGTCAATAAATGCACATACAGTCGTCAAAGTTTTTACTAATCATTTACTAAGTTATCTTATTTTAAATTATTTACTATTTATTTGTAATGTGATTTAAATTATTATATTAATTATTAGTGTTTTTATTTGGGATTCAATTATTATTTATTTAATATATTATTATTTTAAATACTATTACATGTTTTTAAAAATTAAACCACCAAACGCAGTTTCAGTTTTTTTTAAACTAAAAATAATTTTTGAATAAAACTATCAAACGCATTTTCAGAAATGATTCCAAAATGAAAATGAAAACGTTTTCATTTTCATTTTCATACAAAAAAAAAATTATTTTAGAACGAGTTCTAAACGCACCCTAACAGCTCTTATATGTTACATAGATAAAATATTTTTATTAACTTCTAAATAAAATTGCACAAATAATAAAAAAGGATAGCACGAAGATGTATAACAGTTCTGAAAAATTAATAAAATCGTTTGATGTAGGCAGGTGGCACATTAACAAGGATTAAAAATGGAGAACAAAGTCGTTGGAGTAGATAGAAAGCAGTAAATAAATATCCCTGTCTTTTCTTATTATTTGAGAAAAAGAAATTACATAAAAACAAAAATAAAGAATTTGATTCGACCCCATCTCATAAACCCAACTGTCTTTTTTATTTTTTTTTTATTTTTTTTTTTCATACAACCTAACTGCCTAATAAAGAAAGCATAAAAAAAAAAAAAAAAACCTGTCCAATTTAGGAATTTTGATATCAAACAGAAAAACCGGTTATTGGCCCTTTAGCCATGCACTTCTGTCATTCCCGGGGTTTTAGCTGCTCCTATGACCTCCAATTTAAAGCCTTAACCATCCAATTACTTCACCTTCCAAAAATACCTAACAACAAAACTAACAAAATGCATACAAAATAATAACAATTTTAATATAACAATATACGTTCGTAGTTTTTATTTTTTATTTTTAAGTTACTCTTAACCCACCTCAATATTTCTCACATTATGCACCCCACGTTCCGCCAACCCAGCTAAAAAAAAAAAGAAAATACAACTCAATCACCTCCACATTTTCGTCAAACTCACCAATTAATTTGTCCAAAAAAAAAAAAAAAAAACCATTTGGAAGCTGGTGGCGGCTTCTTCTTCTCCATCAACATATCCTCTCTCTCTGTCTCTTGTTGTGCCAAAAACTCGCATACATTATTTTTCAAAATAGATAACAATCTCCCTCGTTCCCCAGCGGTGAAAGCTAATGCCGGGTCTATCTTCTCCGTGGTACGGACCATAAGATTATTCTCGAAGAAGCTGAGGAACAAGTACAACATGGTACGGGAATTGGAGCAAGAGCAGGAGAGCTACCGGTCGAGGCTGTTCCACTTCAAAGGGATGTACGAGAATGCGGGTCGGCACACCAAGAGCCTCAGCGTCGAGAGCGCCGGCGCATTCGACTCCGATCAGTCGTCGCCGTCATCCGAGGCCGACCTGGTCGCCATGTCCAAGAGCCAGCCGGGACAGGAAGGGCAGAAAATCGGCTCGCTTTTTATTCCTACTGATAAGGGTCCCAGGTCGAGGTTCAGCAAAGACGAAGCTGGCTCAAGATCAGATGCCAAGGAGACTCTGATCTCAGGCCAGTATATATATTAATATGTAGTTCGTTCTTTTTTTTATATAATACATATTATGATGGAGTCAGGTATGAAATTTGAGTTATATGCAAACAAGGGCGATCGGAAAAAGAAACATGACTTGAAAAATGTGAAAGATAAAAGGTCAAATGTGGAGCAGATTTTGTTAACATGGACGTTGTTAACTTTTTATGTTATAGACGCCGTTGGAAAAATATTTGAAGCGTACGTGTAGAACTTTAGCTGCATGTTTAAATTGCTTGACATTCTGTGATTTAATTATTTGTTGAATTGAAAAGGGATGGTCGAATATGTCAGCTAGTAATTCTGTTCATACAAATTCTTTAAACTATATCTCTTAATTTAGTTATAAAAAAATTCTTTTTTTCTGGTTTGGTTTGTATTCAGATATGGAACAGATGAAGGAGAGGTATGCTAAATTACTGTTGGGAGAGGATATGTCTGGTGGAGGAAAGGGTGTTTCTTCAGCATTGGCATTGTCAAATGCCATTACAAATCTTGCTGGTAAGTTTCACGTTTTTTTGTTTTTTCCTTATCCCTTCAGAAAAATGTTGGAGAATGGCATGATATGTTATTTCTTAATTTGGTTATAAAATGATTTAACTGTCTTTTTCCATTCCAAGAACTTGTTTCTATGATTGACAATTGACATGGAGATTGAGTGCAATGGATGTTCAGCTTCTGTTTTTGGCGAGCAATCGCGATTAGAGCCCATGTCAGCAGAAAGGAAAGCTAGATGGAGAAAAGAAATAGATTGGCTCTTGTGTGTCACTGATTACATCGTTGAGTTTGTTCCTTCACAACAGAAATCCAAAGATGGAACACAAATGGAGGTAATAAAAAGAAAGAAAAAATATTTCTCTCTGTCTCTTTTTCATATAGCTCAGATTTAGTTAATGAGTTTATTATGATGTGCTTTGATTCAAAGATTATGACGACAAGGCAACGAACGGATCTTCACATGAACATTCCCGCGCTTCGCAAGCTTGACGCAATGCTCACTGTAAGAACATTTAACTCTTCATGCATATTTTTAACTGTTTAATTTGCTTAGTCCATTGCTTTATAATTTGGTTTGAAATGGATGATCTTCTCTAAAAGAGCTTATACTTAACAAACAGGATTGTCTAGACAACTTCAAGGACCAAAATGAGTTCACTTATGTTTCAAAAGATGCTCCCGACTCGGAAAAGGGAAATACAAAGAGAAAAGATGACAAATGGTGGCTGCCTACTCCTAAAGTTCCCCCCGATGGTCTATCTGAAATGTCAAGAAAATTTCTGCAGTATCAGAAAGATTGTGTCAACCAAGTCCTTAAAGCAGCCATGGCTATAAATGCTCAAACTCTATCAGAAATGGAGATCCCAGAAAACTACATTGAATCCCTCCCCAAGGTAAGGATAGAGGAAGAAATAAGTATCATTATAATGTCGCATCTTATTTTATTTTTCATTTTAACTGACAACATCTTTTTTTTTTTTCCCCAAATATTCGTTTAGAATGGAAGGGCGAGTCTGGGGGACTCAATATACAAAAGCATTACAGTTGAATTCTTTGATCCTGACCAATTTCTCTCCACCATGGACTTGTCCTCTGAGCACAAGATTCTAGACCTCAAGAACAGAATTGAAGCTTCCATTGTGATTTGGAAGAGGAAGATGAACCAAAAAGATGGGAAATCGGCTTGGGGTTCGGCTGTCAGTTTGGAGAAAAGAGAACTCTTTGAAGAGAGAGCAGAGACCATCTTGCTCATTCTCAAGCAGAGGTTCCCTGGAATCCCTCAGTCTGCTCTAGACATCAGCAAAATCCAATACAACCGAGTAAGACAAAATATATATGTATATATTTTTCCTATATCCTGTCAAAAAATAATATTATTATCAGCTCTCCTGATATATTAAGCTTTGTGATGGATTGGTAACTAATATGGTATTAAATTGGTGGTCCTGTGTTCAAACCCTTATTTTTGTAACTTTTCACGTGTCGCATTTCTGTCTCTTTTGTACTTGTATTCTTCCCCTCTTTTGATTGATTTGTGTTGGGTGCTTTCTTCGGTCTACGCTTAACATGAAAAGAAAATATTGAAATTTAATACTATTGTTAGTTCATCTCCTAATAGCTTAAAAAGCTTTTTATGATGGAGTGGTAACTAACAATCCCCACATCAATTAAGGAAAACTTTTGTTAGATGGTTGAATTACAACTTCTGCGATGTTTCTGTTGTGTCAATACAGGACGTGGGACAGGCTATTCTTGAAAGCTATTCAAGAATATTGGAGAGCTTGGCCTTCACAGTAATGTCCCGAATTGAAGACGTGCTCTATGCTGATTACGTGACTCAAAATCCATCACAAGCGGCGTGCAAGAGGAACCCTTTAAGAGACGTACCACAATGCACAACACCACCAGACAGGTTCTCCAGCCCCAGAGAATTGGACACAAACGGCTCCGAGACACTGAATTCGATGACACTCTTCGACTTCATGGGATGGGGTATGGACCAACAAGAGGCCGAGGCTAAGAAGGAGTTGGCGGGATTTTCAGATGAGTTGTCTAAAGAAGGTGAAATGAAGCCACCCCACATGCAGAAGATCGCCAACATAGTGACCAACAAGAAAGTTTCATATCTTGAGAACTTGGGCGGGTTGAGAAGTCCAACGGCACGCCACTGATAGAAGCTAAGAGTGTAGGGAGATGAAAATAAAAAAAGAAAAGAGAAGAGACGAGGAAGTAGAAATCAGAAGAGAGAGAAGAAAAGTGGTAGAGAGAGAGAGAGAGAGATGTAAGGTAAAAGGAGAGTGAGAAAGTCCAGCCATCAAATGGTGTAAATTTTTAGCAGAACGACCCCATATGGGCATTACCCAAGTTGTGGTTTACCTATTTTCATAAGACGGTTGTTTGTAAATAGGGGAGCCAATTTGGTTTGTCTCTGGTAGTTTGACTAAAAAATGTTTATTTCTTTAATTTTTTTGGATGACTTTCGGTTTTTGGGTCTTCATGTGTAATATTCAAACTGTAATGTATGGTTGAGTTGAAAGATACCATTAATTGATACTTGACTACACATGCAGCATGAGTATCCAGAAATATGGCATGGAAATAAAAATAATTATAGTATCACAATCGATGAGAGAAACATAAAAGCAATCCCCTAAATTGCACCTTGAAATACACCTTTTTGATTAGTCAAATAAGGGGTCTTAAGTACGCTTTAAAACATACTTACAAATTCTAAAATCAAACAGGTACATAAAACAACAATGAAGTGCTCAGAAAATGAGAGAGAAAGAGAAAAAAAAAAAAAAAAAAAAAAAAAAAAAAAACCCCCCTTAAGTAAACTTAGATCTTGCCACGTGGCCCGGGCTGGGGTGGGAGTTGAGGACCTTTCTTGATCGGTAGAATGTCACCAGAGGCAGTGGCGCTAAGGTAGGCAAGGGTGGATGCACCTCCTAATATCAAGAACTTGAGAAGCAATCCTCTCTTGGTGAATGGGGCTGCAAATGTCTCAAAGAATTTGCTCTGCATTTTCATGTAAACAACAAATTTTCAGCAAAAAATAAAATAAATAAATAAATGAATAACAAATTATGTTACAGATTGATCAATCATATCAAGGTCCAAGAATGAAGAACCCCAGTAAGGCAAAATCACACTAATAGGACATGTTTACTTAGATTGGAAGAAGAAAAATGAGAAGTGAAGCAATTTCCTATGTTCTAACTATATGTTTACTTAGAAAATCAATAATAAAAGTTTAGTAGGATCTATACAATACAGGGAATAAGAAAAAACATGTAAATTCTTGTTTCTCCTTGATATTGTAATTTTCAGTTAAAGAAAATGAATGATGAGTTCATATGTTACAAGTTAAATCGTTACTTAATTATATAAAAGAAAAAATAGTAATTAAGTTTTGTAAGATTTCTATTTAATTAGTTTTCATTAACTGTAATAAACAAAAAACCAATGATACTCGTTCTTAGTAGTTTAATCCGCTTTTCAATCCCATAACACTTTCTATTATATAATGGTAATGGCGCCTCCTAATGTATTATCCTAATTGCTCAATCTTACCGGACAAAGAGTTAGACGTGAAACAATTGAGACCCTACTCATTTTATCGATTCGAGTTTTGTTATAATAAAAAACTTTTAAAAATAATCACATTTAATTTTTTTGCTACAGTTAAAAACTCTCACATAAAGTTACACTTAAACTCAAATTAAAAATTCAAATTAACGAATTAAACGAGTCTTTGAGTGTGGTTGTGGATATAATTTAATAATAAGTTCACACCTTATTCTACTATATTATAAGGCGTAGAATTCAAATCCTCCGCTCTTAAGTTCAAAATAAACAAATAAATAGTGAGATGGTACTGACAAACCTGAAGAGAGTTGTATGGTGAAGGGGCATCTGACCCGTACAAGTCCCATTGCCCGGTGGTGTTGCCCAAATCTTCAAGGTCAAAGTAGACACTTTTGTCACCATATTTCGCCACCACAGCTCCACTTCTACCAAATTTAGTAACAGCAAGACAATTCTTACATAAATATATCAAGCTTAAGAAAGACGTATTGAATATTGATGATGGTGGTACTATAAAAATGTTGTGAACATTTGGGCCGTTTGCTTGCTATACTTAAAACGCATAATTTTAATTCTGTTGAAGTATCTTTAATTTTACAAAAAATTTAAATTTAAAAATTTCTACCGGCTAACGAATCTAAAATACTGATTTAAACGCACGAATCAAACGAGAATTAATTATTACTTGACGTTTCTGGGCTTGAGGCTTTGACGGGTGGGCTTGATGTAGAGCTTTGTTCCGGCGAGGGAGCTTCCACCAAGGCCCTTGATGGTGGCGGGCTGGACAGCGGCTACGGTTGCAAGAGAAGCCATGGCCTTTGGTGGTGGTGGTGTCTAAGTGAGTGTTGTGTGATTTGAGTTGATTAGGGAGGTTTGGGATCATTGGGCTTTTGATTCTTTTGCATGGATCTCCACTTCACACGTGGCGTAATGGGTGTGCTTTAGAGGATATGGGAATTTCATCTAGCAGCTGCCACGTGGACTACAGATGGATAAGCCTATCCTTATTGATATTCAGCAAAAAATTAAAATTTTGTTGCATGTTTTATTGGCCGAGAATTGAGATGTAAAACTTAGAGATGCAAGAACGGCCAGTTTGGCCCTGTCTGACTCGTTCTTCTTAGGTCCAGGCAGGTTGTGAGTTGGGTCTGGTCAGTCCATATAAGAATAATTTCGGTTCATTTCACATTACAGGTTAATTTTATGTGGGTCAGGTTGGGCCGTGTCGTAGGTCATGATAGACCGTGCCATAGACTTTGAATGGGTTGGCTCACTCAGGGCCCATCTTGACCCATCATAGGTTTAGATGGGCCAGCCCATCTAAACATGTAATTTTCAATTTTTTTATTTTTATTTTTTTAATTTTTAAACAAGTTAACAAATTTATAAGTTTGAATAGTCAATGAAAATATGAAAGGGGATATTTTATTTACAATTACCTCATTAAATAAAAACCTTTCTAAGGAAAATTCAATTGAACAAAACCTTAATAAGAAAAAAAGAGTACAATCAGAATAATTATACATAAGATGTTGACAAAATTACTATAAAAAAATATGAAGATATTATGGGCCTAGATAGGCTGAGCTGGGCCGGCTCATTATGGGCCTAGACGGGCCGAGCTGGACCGGCCCATCATGGACCTAGACGGGCTGGCGCAGTCCGGCATGACCCATGATTTTTCATGGGCCGTGCCGGGCCGGCCTATGGACCGATATATGTTGGCCCAACCTAGCTCACCAATATTTATGAGATGGGTCGTGCCTTGAATAGTGACGGGCCGTGCCGACCCGACCCATCACTGTGTCATGTTGGGCCTTAGCCGGCCCATAGGCCCCAACCCATTGTTGCATCTCTAGTAAAACTCCGTTCACTTCTTTTTTATTCTTGGCACTTGGAAGAGTAGAACAGAACATTCAGTCATAAAATTGAACCCTCCTTTTTTCTTAGAAGAAAAAAGAAAATAACTTAACTCAAAGTTTGAATAGTGTTTTGTGTTCATGTGTAATTATAGAAAAAGAAAATAAATAAAAATGAAATAAGAGAGAGGAAAAGGATCAGGCCCAAAAAGTCCAGTGGTCGCCTGTTGGCCCATTTTAAGAGGTCGTCCAGAGCTCTTTAGGCCTTTGGTGGGCTACAATATGGAGCGGGCTTTTGCAGGCTTTTCCTGGGCTAGTACTCTACATCCACGAAAGGCCGAAATGGTGATGATACCACCTGAGCAGTGTTTAAATATATTAAAATTTTAAGCATAATTTGCACTAAATAATAATCACACTTTAAAAGTGATACTTAGCTTAATTTTATGTTCTAGAAAATATGCAAGAGTGCTCGAATACAGATATTTTGTCTTTTTCTAAACACTACACAAGATTTCTATTGTCCACTTTCTATTCTTAAAAAGGGACAAATTTTCTAATTTGCTCTTAATAAATTTTTTTCTCCAAAATAATCTCAAATTTTTTTCCCTAAAATTTGTTAACAATATCTTTTTCCCAGAGCAACAAAAAAAGCGTAAACTGATATAATTTCTTAATATATTTTTTACAAGCTGTTTTTAAATAGAAGAACATTTGTCAAATTTTATTCCATATTTTAATAGCAAAAAAAAAAAACAAATACCTACATTGCGTAGGTCTAGATTTACTCCTTCTTAATTAATATATTTTTTAATCCAATAAATATATTAGTTAAAAAAATATTAATTAAGAGTAAAAATAAAAATTAAGACCTTGCATTCTAATTGAAAGTTTAATAATTTTCTCATATTTATTTTAATAGATCAACATGTTTTCTTGACTGTTGTTGGGGCTTAGCCAAACATTCCTTTTAAATTGATATGATTTCATCTTTAAAATAAAAAAGAAATACAATAGGAAAATTTTCATGAATGCCATAAAGGTAACATTATTTCATTTTTGCTATCAAATTTAAATTTATCATTTTATGTCACTAAAAACTATTTTAGTAGGTTATTTTATATATTTGGATAAGTTATTTTTTATATCATAGTGAGTTATCTTTCATATTCTATAGGTTATTTTTCATGTCCTAGTGAGATATTTTTCATATTCTACTAAAATATTTTTCCTTAATAACGATTTATAGTAATTTTTTATTATTATTATTATTATTATATTATTATTATTATTATTATTTTACAATTTCTCGTCCTCCCTCCCTATCTTTCCCACTCATATATTACTAAGGTCCCTCGCTCCCTTTTTCACTCATATCTATTATCTATTATATATTAAGAATGTAATAAAGCAGGCTGTTGTCGATCAATTTTTCTTCGTTTATGTCCTTTATCTTTTATACATTTTACTTACTTATTATTTACTTATCTATCTTATTTAAAGATTAAAAAAAATGATTAATTTGTATTTCTATTTATGCCCTTTACTCTTTATCCTTCATACTTTTTACTTATTTGTATCTATTATTTTTTCTTATTTAGGGTTTAAGAAAAAGCGGTTTAATTTTTATTTTTATTTATGCCCTTTAGTTTTTTTATATATAATTTTTACTTACTTGTTGTCACCGTTTTTTTCCATTTATACTCTTCACATTTTGTACTTTTTACTTATTTGTTATCTACTTTTTTATCTTACTTAAAGCTTAAGAAAAAACGACTAATTTGTGTTTTCATTTATGCAATTCATTTTTATTTACTTGTTATCTATTATTTTCTCTTACTTAGGCCTCAAGAAAAAATGATTTAATTTTTGTTTTCATTTTATGCCCTTCAACTTTTATACTTCTTACTTAACTACTTTTTTGCCTTATTTTAGGGCTTAAAAAAACGGTTTAATTTATATTTCAATTTATGCCCTTTACCTTTTTTAAAATTTATCACCAATAATTATCTATTGTGGAAGGATATTTTTGTCATGAATTAATTTTTCTTTGAGACTAAATCATATTTGAGTAGCTAGGGTACAATCCAAAACTACAGATAATTACAGCAGAAAATATCAACCAATTGACGACAACGAATCTGAACCCACTAACATCAAGCGGCAATGTAAAAACACTTAACACAAATGGGAAAAGAACCATGGTCTTTTAACTTGTCAAATTCTTAGCGCACAAGAATGAATCTAATTGAGTATTGTAATTAATTACTCTCAGAGGGACAATGTTTTAGGATAAATTGATAACTCTAGAAATTAGAGTTATCTTAGGCTTTTCTAGGTTTAAAGTTGGCTAATCCAAGGGCAAAATTATTTGTTTGTCTGTTTTATATATTCAACTTTTGGTTCTTGTGATGTACTCTGTTAAAATGTGTATATGTGCTATTCCTATGGCGATTTTGAAGAAAATTGAATAAAAAAGAGCTAAGTTGTGTCTAAGGTGCATTGGTGTGAACTACATGAATTGTGAAGAAAAATGCTGCAACAAAATTTTACAGCAGACAGTTTAGTGGATGACATCAGCGCATGACTCTGAAAAAGAAATAAGACAAAGTACACGAGGATGAGTACTGTGCACATGTCATTTTCTGCCCAAACCAATTACCTGGTGACACATTAGTGTCCTTACTTGGTGCCCTAAAGAAGAGTACAGTATCTCCTTAAGAAAAAAGAGAGCGCCACCAAGGGGAGAAAAAAAAGAACCAGACAAGAAAGAAAAAAAGGACCGAAGAGAGCAAAAAGGAGTATATAGAGAGAAAGAAGAGTAGTATGGGGAGGAGGTGATTTTTAGTCTTTTTCATCCTGTGAAAGCTTGCTTGAAGAAGAAAAAGGAGAAGAAAAATGCTAAAAGCTCCAAACCAGCTGAATCTCTCTTCTATCTCACCTGTTGCATTTTATTTCCCTTTGGATTTGTAATTTTGTTGAACAATGAATTATACTGATTATTTGGTTCTTGTAATTCCAATTATGAGCTAAGTAATTTCTTGTTAGGATTATTGATGGAACTAAAGTTGTAAGAATGAAGGCTAATTTGTGAATTTGCTTGAGCTTTTATTCATGTTCATCCATTGGTGTTTACTGTTTATTTCTATTTTTGAATGGTCATCAACTATAGGATACAAGACTTAGATTAATACTGGGAAGGTTAATTTGAGTTGGATCTAACACGGATAATGCAAGTTCAATATTCTTGTTTAAATTTGTTGATTTATGAATGATATAGGAATATATTGTTCATCTTGTATAACCCATTGAAACCGGTACTGAAATTTGCATTATGAGAACTAGATTCACATAGAAATATGCTGAAAATGGTTTGAAGAATTTTTAGCCATAATTAATTCAGAAGAATTTTATGTAGGGAACTAAGTTTCAGTTAACACGGGTAATAATGCTATAGCAGGTACTGTCAGACTTGCAACTGAGGAGAAATTAGCAATCCTAGTTTGATTAAATCACAGATTTACAATCTATACTGCATTCTTGTTATTTCTATCACCTTCTACTTGCATTTATATTGCATCCATTTCTTTACATCATTTTAGTGAATTTTTGTTTAGTTTATTCTTTCACTTAATTTTGTGTTTGCATGATTTCTACACTATATTATTGATGATTCAATCTATGTGGAAACAATATCCGTACTCCAGTACACTTTATTATTTATACGATCTGTGCACTTACGTAATTATGCAACATAAATACTCTATGAGAATTAAGGAGATAACTCCTACGGACTTCTATTTATAGATGAGACAACAAATGTATACCTCAAAAAGCTTGTAATTCAAGGTCTTACAATAACGAGCTTGTTTTTGAAGGTCGACCAATATTGTAAGTTTCGTTATTCCTCTTTTAATAATTTCTCAATTAAAATTCTTTTGCTTTTTTTGATTGTCTCTTTACCCTATTTCTGTATATTCATAAATTTATATATGTTTCGTTTGAGATTTATGTTATGCGGTGTAATTTAAATATAACTTAATTACATTGTAATTTTACACATAAATTTCTTAATGCAACTAGCACGTGCATTGTAATGCATGTGTTTTCTCTTACTAGTATATACTAAAAATGTGAGGAAGCAAGCAACTGTCGATTACTTTTTTTTTTCTCTTTACGCCCCTGTGTTGAATTTGTTTACTTAGTTATTGACTTGAATTAAACTTTTCCTCGAAGGATATTTTGGTCATGGACTTGATATATATATATATATATATATTCCTATTGCGGTCCTGTAATAAAATTTATAATAATCCATTTTTTCTTTTGTGAGAGAATATTTTTGTCGTCAAATGGTTTTTCTTGGACGACTAGTATTAGTTCCTAGCCAGGTTATACTTTCAAAATTAGATATACTTAGAGCGGTGAGCACTCTACACCCTACAATAACACCACATGTCAGTAAATATTAATTATTACAAAGTATGTTACAGTTAAAAATATTTAAAAATTATAAATTTTATACAAATTATAAATATATACATAAAAAATTATAAAATTCTCAAAAAATTTAAAAATACTAAATAAAATACATAAAAATATAAATATAATTTTATTCCGTATATAAAACTTAAATAATGTTATTTAGTATATTTTTTAATAATTTTAATACTGATGACAAAAGTCAATACACCTAAATAAGCCTGAGCCCAACCACATCATTTGCCAACGTGAAGACGCTCAATACTAATGGGAAAAGAATCCTGGAATTTTGACTGCCAAAACATGGCGCACAAGAGTAAGTATAATCGAAGTGTAATCAATTGCTTTCAGAGATCCAAGTTCCTAGACTGAAGAAAACGAAGGTGGTAAATCCTCTACAGCTCTGCTTCTATTTATAGATGAAAACTAGTGGATTACCCGTGCATTTGCACGGGTATATAATAGTTTAATTAATAATAATTTAAATTTAAAAAAAATGTATAAAAACACAAACACATATATATATATATATTTATAAGTTGCTGTAAATTTGTAATATATATATACACATCACAAATGCTACTCAAATCTGTATTCAATAGTAAAGAGTGCGACGAATCAGCAAAATTGATTTATAAGTGTACTACATTAAAAATCTATATTATTAATAAGTACATTGTATATTGAAACTGTAAATTGAAAGAACAAATAAAAAAAACGTATTTGTAATACATTGATATGAACATTTAAATAATAAATATATAACATACATTATTTACATATTGTTTACATTATTTATATAAAAATGACATAAAAATAAAAATGTAAATGTAATATTATGTACATGTTGTTTACAAAGATGAGATACATAAGGTAAAAAAAAGAATACTGTAATATTCAGTATTCTGTTTTCTGTTATTTCCCATTCGTCTTCTCTTGCCACCTTGGATTTGCTATTTTTTATTATTGCTTTTATTCATATTCAGTTATCTTCTCTTCAGAGTTACGTTTTTTTTTTTGCCTTCCATTTATTCATGTTGATTTTCTATTGTTCAGATTTCGAAATTTTGATTTGGCAAAAAAAAAACAAAAAAAAAAACAAAAAAACAAAAAACAAAACTAATCATCTTTTACATTATATCTATTTTAATAATTAGATGAGATATATATTCTTCAGCAGTATATACTGCGAATATTATTTTTACATTTTTTAATTGAATAAGGAGAAAGAGATAACAAAAACATATAAATAGACAAATAAATAAACAAAACAGAAGATAATACATTGTGAAAAATTTTATGGAAGAAAATATAAAACTATAATATTTAAAAAACACACATTAATAATAATAACGTTGATAAATGAAATATATATTAAGAAATTAGTTCAAGTATTAAATCTCTATTGCTACTAATATATACCATAGGTAATTGAACAATGACTCAGCAATATTTTTGGCTACCAACTAAATTATTACAGACTTTATATAGAATATCAAAAAATAGAAATAATAATAAAATCATAAAAACAGAAACATGAGGAAGAAGAAGGGAAAAAAATGAAGTTAAAAGAAAAGAGAGAAAAAATAATAGAATAAAAATGTCGTGGCGGGAAAAAAAAGGTCAATAATATGAAGTTCTAAAATATCGGAGAGAAAAGAAAAAGGATAAAGGAGGTGTTACAGGAAAAACATCAAAAAGAAGTTGGAGGAAAAAAACATATTTACATAAACCTGAAATAATCTGGGCAACATCAAAGACAGCCAAATCATTAGTAATAATTACATGATACATGGCAAATATATATCATGGGTAATTCAGACATGACTAAACAATATCTTTAACTACCAACAAAATTATTACAAGTTTTATATAAAATATAAAAGAAATAAAAATAATAATGAAATTATAAAAGCCGAAACATGAGGAAGAAAAAGGAAACAAACGTGAAGTTAGAAGAAAACAGAGTTTAGGAAAGGGATAAAAGATATGATGTTATAAGAAAAATATAAAAAAAAAGTTGAGATGAGGATCATATTTACATAAATCTGTAATAATTTGGGCAACATCAAAGACAACCTAATCATTATTAACAATTACCTAATACATGGCAACAAAAGAAAAAAAAATACATCATCATCACCAAAAAAGAATAACAGCCTAAGAAAAAAAAATTGAAGAAGAAAACTAAAAACGATGATAAAATTTATGGAACAGAAATAAGAGAAAGAATAAAATAAATAGTTAAGGTAAGAAGAAATCATAAATAAAGATTTATAGTAGAAAATAACATGATAGTGCTAACAAATTAAAATAATAACTTTCAATATTAAAAATTGACTTCCTGATAGCAATAACATAATCAATAGTAACATCATTATTACAAATAACATAATAAAATTAAGAGATAAATTTACAAAGGAACAAAATCATATAATCAAACTTATCAATATAATAAATAAGTGTTGTAAAACAACAAAGAAACAATTGTAAAAATAAATAAAAAAATTACCTTAGCCAAAGAAGAAGAATAGAGAAGCATACCCAGTAGGAGAACTAAGAGTCCAAAGCAGAGAGAAGCAAACAGGGAACTCTTTTATTGAAAACTGACGTAGACAAAGTGATGAATAAAGATTCAGAAGACAGGTAGAATGAGAATAAAACCTTAATACTACTAAGATTTGTAAACCACCGAATAAATAGACAAATAAATAAATAAACAAAACAGAAGATAATACATTGTGAGTAAATTTAATGGAAGAAAATATAAAACTACAATATTTAAAAAACACACATTAATAATAAATACGTTGATAAATGAAATATATATTAAGAAATTGGTTCAGGTATTAAATCTCTATTGCTACTAACATATACCATAGGTAATTGAACAATGACTGAGCAATATCTTTGGCTACCAACTAAATTATTACAGACTTTATATAGAATATCAAAAAATGAAAATAATAATAAAATCATAAAAACAGAAACATGAGGAAGAAAAAGGGAAAAAAATGAAATTAAAAGAAAAGAGACAATAAATAATGGAAAAAAAACATCGTAACAGAAAAAAAAACGTTAATAATATGAAGTTCTAGAATATCGGAGAGAAAAGAAAAGGATAAAGGATATGGTGTTATAGGAAAAACATCAAAAAGAAGTTGGAGAAAAAAAACATATTTACATAAATTTGAAATAATCTGGGCAACATCAAAGACAGCCAAATCATTAGTAATAATTACCTGATACATGACAAATATATATAATAGGTAATTCAGAAATGACTGAACAATATCTTTGGCTACCAACAAAATTATTACAGGTCTTATATAAAATATAAAAGAAATAAAAATAATAATGAAATTATAAAAACCGAAACATGAGGAAGAAAAAGGAAACAAACGTGAAGTTAGAAGAAAATAGAGAAAATGAAAGGGATAAAAGATATGGTGTTATAAGAAAAATATTAAAAAGAAGTTGGAGATGAGGATCATATTTACATAAATTTGTAATAATCTGGGCAACATCAAAGACAGCCTAATCATTATTAACAATTACCTGATACATGGCAACAAAAGAAAAAAAAATACATCATCATCACCAAAAAAGAATAACAGCCTAAGAAAAAAAAAATTGAAGAAGAAAACTGAAAACGATGATAAAATTTATGGACTAGAAATAAGAGAAAGAATAAAATAAACAGTTAAGGTAAAAAGAAATCAGAAATAAAGATTTAGAGTAGAAAATAACATGGTAGTGCTAACAAATTAAAACAATAACTTTCAACATTAAAAATCAACTTCATGATAGCAATAACATAATCAATAGTAACATTATTATCACAAACAACATAATAAAGTTAAGAGATAAATTTACAAAGTAACAAAATCATATAACCAAATTATCAATATAATAAATAAGTGTTGTAAAACAACAAAGAAACAATTGTAAAAATAAATAAAAAATTACCTTAGCCAAAGAAGAAGAATAGAGAAGCAGACCCAGTAGGACAACTAAGAGTCCAAAACAGAGAGAAGCAAATAGGGAAATCTTTTATTGAAAACTGACGCAGACAAAGTGATGAACAAAGATTCAGAAGACAGGTGGAATGAAAATAGAAACTTAATACTACTAAGATTTGTAAACCACAGAATAACACAAAGGGTATAAGAGAATGTATTATAGAAGTTGGAAACGGAAACAGAGGACAATTTGAAAACCGTAATAATAAGATAAAACACAATAGTTATAGAAAAGAAAAAATATATATTTGATGAAGCACCGATAGTAATTCTTGAAAGAAGAGAATATCAACTGAGTTAATAATTACTTAACATGTGTCGCTAAGCATGAAGATCACCGATAAATAGAGCGAATAATGAACAGACAGTAAAAATTTGTATGATACAGAATTACTGCTGGTTCCAGAATCGAATTCGGGTGCGGAAGCGTAGTACGGGAAGACGGATCGTGTATAACAAAAATTTTCATGAAACTTTTGAGATACTCTATAGATTATATTAATTTATGCACGAATAAATTAATCGCATTAATTTACATCAAGAACTCAATCCCAGAAAAAATACCTGGAAGCCGACTCGGATGATATCTTGAGTTATTTGACCACGAACAGTCCTTGCTCCAATCTTTGTGTTTAGAATACCAAAGTCTTCCACGTCAATTCCTAGATTCAACGTAGACGTGTGTGTGGGCACACGTGAGACAAAACAGGTTTCTTAAACACTCGAATTTCTACAAACACCAACGCATGCACGATGTGGAATTTTTTTGGAGAAAACTTTTCTTCTCTTTTTTGCTCTATGAATTTCGGCCACACTAATCCAATTAGGGCTGAATTATGCTTCAAAAGTTGTGTCCACAATTTTCTATCATTATCATATTTAAAGAGTAGAAGTCAAACTTCAAAACAGAATCAAATCCCTATCTCCAATTTTTAAATTTTGAACAGAAAATCCTTTCCCCTTATCTCCAAGGTGGCTGGCCATATCACTGGGGTTTTTCCCTGTGTGTGGCGCCAATAGCAGATAGGGAAGGAAGAGATTTTATCCTTTATCCAGTAGTCCAATTTTAATTCAGATTCAAATTCGAATTTAAGTTAAACTTAAATTAATTTGAATTCTAAATTGAACAACTTATCAAATAAGTTTGAATGGATAAATCTAGATATGTTCAAATTCAAATTTAAATAATCACATTATTTAAATAATAATTAATTCTTAATTAATTATTTTTTGAGTATTTAATTTTAGAATTCCGTAATTCTAAAATTCCCATTTTGCCCTTTGTGTCTGGTAAATTACAAGGATGACGCGGGGACATATGGACCTATAATCCTGAGCTCCAATAAAATTAATAATTAATTAAACACTTTATTTAATTAATTAATTCTATTAATTCCAATAGATCCTTGAGTACCATTGATTCTCTAATGGATAGTGATTCATAAAACACATTCATGAACCAGAGCGCTCTTACTAATCCAAGTACCGAATCAACATTCAAGAGAATTATTTATCTACTTATTTCTCAAGAAGGAATGGATTCCATCTCGTATAATAACATTCCCAGCTACCTATTTCATTATGTCTCCAAAATACAAGGAATAGGATTTAGGGTCTCGGAATCCGTACTGAGTAAATCAAAAGACATAAACCCATAAATAGGAGTTTGTTAAGAACTCAGGATTAAGATCATCCTATATATGACCATCGGTAGACTCAATTAGAATTTCTATGCTTAACGAAAATTATTAGAAATTCATATTGTGTCTGTGTCCTTGTTTCACATAATCTTATTATGCAAAATACACTCATTCAATATCTCGTCATATTAATAGTGCGGATAACACCGTTCCATTCTAAATGGGAATGACATGTATTAATAATGTTTTAATTAAAGATTATAAACTTTAATTAAATTCATCATGAACAATATTTTTGATTATTATCCTTAAACACTATCTTCTCGTATATAACACTTATATACTATGTTTAAGGTTACATAAACAATCACGAAATTTTCATTTGATATTTATAAAATATTCATAAATATATGCACATAAAATGATGAATAAACTCTTTTATTAATTAAATAATAAATATCCTATTACATCTCATACTTTTAAGATACTATTCTCAATAATTACAACAAAACAACACGTGTCAAAATAATATCTAAACACTATGACATTGTAAAAACTATCTACAAATTGCAAGAAATAATTATATCAAAAATTAATCTAGAAGATAAGAGAAGGAAATCATTGAAAGCATAAAAAAAAAAGGAAAAAAAACATCGATTAATAACGTCACAAACAAATACGATAATGACAATTTAAGAAAAAAAATTCTTTTTAAAAAGAGAAAAGAACAGGTAAAAAACGAAACAGATAGAATTTTTTGTGAAGGGAGAAAAAGGGAGAAAATTGCCAAGAAAAAATGAAGCTAGAAACTTCACAAAAAAAAATAGCACGAGTAATGCATTATTTATTTGAAACAAAATTACGAAAATACCCAAAAAAAATGAAAAAGGAAAAATTTTAAAGAAGAAAAAAACGTAAAAACTTCACCAAAAATAAAGCTCTACAAAATCTTGTAAAAAATTGTTTTTTAAAAAAATAATCCTAAAAATAAAAAAAATACCCAGACGGCAAATATTGGAGAAACAACAAAAAGTTTCAAAGAGAAGAAAACATAAGAACTTCATCAAAAAATAACCCATAACCTTACCCAAAAAAAAATAAAATAAAGCAGATCCGGAAAAAAGAAGAACAAAAAGCGCAACCAATACTAAGAGATGAAAATAACGAAGCCAAATATAGAAAAAGAAACGAAAATAAATATCAACGGAAAGGAGCTGCGGAGAGAGGAAAAAAACGGAGAATACAAATGCATAACCCCAGAAGTTTCATGGAAAGGAACAGAGAGATAAGAGAAGAGGAAAAAAAATTTGCACAGAACAAATGATGAAAGAAGCTTCGAGAAAGAAAGTGAAAGAGGATTCGGGAAAAGAATTAACAAAACCAATGGTAATTTTCAAGAGGCTTCGAGAAAGAAAGTGAAAGTGGCTTCAGGAAAAGAATTAACAAAACCAATGATAATTGAAAATTACCAAAATATCCAAACAAAAACCATATAAAAATAAACAGCTAAAGTTAAAACGGTAAAAACAAAACTTTAGGATAAATCCGGAATTTTTTTAAAGAAGAAGGATAGGAAGGACTCGGCACTGTACTTAGAACAGTAACCGGGTGCCTACTATAGTAGTAGGTATAATAACAAACGTATATCTCAGAGGAGCTTACGATTCCAAAGGTCGGTTAGTTAGATCCCATTCATTTTACATATTTAAGTTTAGAATTTGAGTTTTATTACAGTAAAAAATGTTTAAAAATAGTTATATTTAACTTTTTTATTATAGTAAAAAATTCTCACATAAAATCACATCTAAACTCGAATCAGCGAACTAAACAGACCGTAATTATTCTTCGTTTAATAATTTTTCAACTCCAATTTATCTTATCCTTCAAATTGGTTGCTCTTTCTGTTTCTGATCACACAGTGTTGAGAGAAACAGAGTCGTAAGGGTGGTAGTGACAGAGGAAGAAAACTGATTTAAGCTGTTTTCAAAGGAAGAGATGTTGAATAAATCTCGCTTTCTAATGAGTCTAGCTTTATTTTCTAGAGAATAAAGCTTATATCAAAAATTCCATTTGTGAGAATAGCATCTAAGCGTCGCGATTAGTGTTAATGGGTCGTATTTGTGTCAATCTATTTATTAATCGCGTCAGAAAAACATCAATTCAAATATAATCTGTTTATTAAACGTGTTAAAAATACCAACCTAAACATGACCCATTTATTAATCGTATTAATCGTATCAACTCGTATAACCTGTTTAAATTAATGTATTGAATAAATAACTAATATAATAATGGCTTATTTAACAAGGTCAAGACATGTTTATTGGTCAATTTATCTTTTCCTTTAAGAAAATTAAATGAATTTTACCAACAAATTATAAAATTCACATTATTTGTATTTAATATGTTATATAAAATTTCATGTTACATCACATATCATTAGATTGTAGATGACACATATAGTTAATCGTATCAATTCGTGTTAAGAGGTCAACCCTAACCCAAACATTTATTAATCGTGTCAACCCGATTATGACCTAAACTCATTTATAGTAAACCCAAACCCACTAATTTCGTACGGATTTCGAGTCGTGTCGCTACCTGGATTGCCAGCCCTAATATCATCTTTGAATTGATGTGTATATAAGCAATTGTTGACCAAATTTTTTTTTTCCGTTTATGCCTTTGACCATTTATACTTTTTACTTACTTGTTATCTACTATTTTCTCTTACATAAGGCTTAAAAAAAGCGATTTAATTTGTGTTTCTCTTTATGCTCTTCGCCTTTTTTACTTTTTACTTACTTGTTATTTATTATTTCTCTTACTTAGAACTTAAGAAAAAAAAGTTTAACATGTGTTTCCATTTACGCCTTTAATCTTTTGTACTTGTTACTTATTTATTATCTATTGTTTTCTCTTACTTAGGGCTTAAGAAAAAACTGTTTAATTTGTGTTTTTATTTATGCCATTTACTTTATGTACTTTTTATTTACTTGTTATCTACTATTTTTGTATTTCTATTTAAGCTTTTCACCTTTTATTTGTATTTTTTACTTACTTGTTATTTATTGTTTTCTCTTATTTAAGGCTTAAGAAAAAGTAGTTTAATTTGTGTTTCTGTCTATATCCTTCACATTTTGTACTTTTTACTTACTTGTTAGTTATTTTTTCTCTTATTTACGATTTAAGAAAAAATGATCGAATTAAATAATGTTTAACTTACATTCTGAAGGTGGCTTCCAAACCCACAAGACTCACCCCGTTAAAATAGACGGTGCGGTCTATGTAGAAAAATAATAGTATATGACGATTAGTAAGAACTGTTTTGTCTTCATCATAAAATTGTTTCCTTAATACACAATAAATATGACAGTCAAATTCATGCCCTATTGCAACTGGCACGTGCAATGCACGTGTCTACTTTTACTAGTATATAATAAAAATGTGATGAAGTAGGCAGCTGTCGACTAATTTTTTTTTCCGTTTATGTTCTTTGCCTTTTGTACTTTTAACTTATTTATTATTTACTATTTTTTCATATTTAAGACTTAAAAAAGTAATTAATTTATGTTTTCATTTATACCTTCACCTTTTGTATTATATTTTACTTGTTATCTATTCTTTTATCTTACTTAAAGTTAAAAAAATATAATATAATTTTTATTTTTATTTATACCATTCATTTTTTTTATTTTTCACTTAGTAATTATTTACTCTTTTTTATTACTTAAAATTTAAGAAGAGTTAGATTTGCATTTTCTTTTATATTCCTTACCTTTAATACTTTTTATTTTCTTATTAACTACTATTTTTTTTATTTATAGCTTAAAAAAACAATTTATTTTTTGTTTCCAGCCCTTCATTACATTTTTATAGATACACGTCGAGAAGCTTTGGAGGCGGAGCTTCGCGAGGTGCATCAGATTGCCGCGAAATGAGAGAGGGTGCGAGAGAGTGAAGACGGAGAGAGAGAGAGAAATAAAAAAAAAATTAATAAGTGGTATCAATTAATTTTTAGGGGCATAAATAATATAAAATATAAAAAAAAGAGCAGTTATTTATGTAATTTTTTCAATACAATATCGCGAGAAAAAGCAAAAGAGCGATAATGACCCATGAGTCCTTGTCCATAGGACCGCGTTGGCGCATCCATCTCTGCTCACATTACCCAAAATAAAAATAAAATAAAAAATAAAAAAAAAGACCTCATCCTTTATCATCTCCTTTCCGGACCCCAAAATCCAAAACTCCCAGAAAAAAATGTCGCTCACAGCCTCACTTCTCCACCTCCCACCACTACACTCCCTCAAGCTCTCCTCTTCCACCACACCAACGACAACGACAACAACCCATTTCCTCCATGGCTCGATTCCTCTCTCTCTCCTCTCCAAGCCCTCTTCCTCTCTCACCAACCCAACCTCGTGTCCCCCCAACTTCCTCCCTCCCATCAGGGCCATGAGGTCTCTGCAGGGACGCGTCGTCTGCGCCACAAGCGACAAGACCGTGGCCGTGGAGGTGCTGCGTTTAGCCCCCCACCCCAAGTACAAGAGGCGCGTGAGAAAGAAGAAGAAGTTCCAGGCCCACGACCCCGACAACCAGTTCAAGGTCGGAGATTACGTCCAGCTCGAGAAGAGCAGACCCATTAGTAAGACCAAGACCTTCGTCGCCGTTCCCGTTCCCGCCAGGAACTCCAGGAAGAAAGACGCCGATGGAGAATCTGCGGAGCTTGGGATTCCCTTGGAATCTCAGCAGCCTCAGGCTTAGGTTTTGAGGTTTTGAATTTGTGAATTTGATTTCTTTTGGGTTTTGCATTTTTTATTTTGGTCAGGTTTGGAATTTTTGTGTATTTCGATGCGCTTGATATGTGACATGGTATTAGTCTTAAAAAATTTGAGCATTTTCTTACTGGAATTTGTGTGTGTGTGTGTGTGTTTATTTTGGATAAATACAAAGACTTGTTTTATCAGAATCCCGCGTTTCACGTTTTTACAAATTATGCTAAAAATCCCCCCAGAATACATTCCTTTTGAGGAGGTTTCTTCATTCAATTTGGATAACTTAGGGGGTTGGTTTAATAGGTTTGTAAGAGCTAGGGAGAGGTGTAGTATTTCATTGGTTGGTTTGCACAAATCAATAAAATAATGACAACTCAGGAGTTGGTCAAAAAATCAGGGTTAGAGTTGGTGTTTCTAGCATCCGTTCATTCTGAAAACATAAAACATAGAGCAAAAACGCGGTATTTGAGGATGGATTGGTGCAGCATTTTGGAAAACATAGGGTGAAGCTTTATATTTGATGTTTTTCTTAAAGTGTTGGCAATGGTTTTGGATAAAATTGTTAACCAATACCAAAACTGATGGATGCTTTTAAAAGTTGCGCATTTGAGTTTGTTTGATTGATTTTGTGAAAAGAGTTTGGGATTATGGAAAATTGGAAGAGAATTTGGATGTTACTTTACTGTAATTCTTGGGTCGGATTATACTCCATACTGCATACTCTATAATATTGGAGGCTAAACACAATTAGAACTGTCAAATACTAATATTATTATGCATGAGGAAGTAGGAACTATCAGTTCTGTAGATCCATGTAGATGCTGAACATATACTTTTCTCTACAATGCTAACCACAGACGTTCCCTTCCTTTTTCATTTCAACCAAATAATGAATTAAAATAAACCCACATGAAACCAGAGCATTTTCTTAAACCACTAACAACTCAACTAGATGCTTTACAGTTAATTTAGTTGGGTTTACCTAACGCTAACTAGTAGAACTAAATTTAGATCAGCTTTCCTCACATTGCAAACTTGTCTTAATATTCTTTAAAGTGCATGATATTAGGGTGTTAACGGAATCCACAGACTCCATAGTTAGTTTGGCTGTTGGGGAGGTATTGGTTAGTATCTGGAATGCTACTGTAAGCAGAGACCCTCCTTCTGAAGTCTTCTCCTCTGGCCTAGAGGTGATGACTAGAGGCCTTGATTCTACCCCGTCGGGAAGAATCGAGAAACCTGATGGTAATACAGTGAGGTTGCTTGAGTCACATCCGGTCATCACAGATTGCATTCCAGTGATGTCCACCGGAGCATAGACCACCATGGATTCATAAGCATTTGTGCAGCAGTCTTGGAGTATCCACATGCTGTTTTCTTTGGATTTCATCGTCTGAAAATATCGGAATCCCCAATGTATTTTAGTGCAAGGATTGAGTTGTTTTAATACTCGTTTTAGTTGAGTATCCAAGAAAACAAATTCAGAGAAAGGAAAAAAAAAAAGTACAGTTTGTAATGTCCAAAGTATGGTTATTGATAGGGACTCACTTGGATGGAAACTGCATTGCCACGGTCTTGTCCCTTTGCTAAGTTCGCCATGGATTCAACTGAACCGGTCCTTGAGATTATATCCCACTAAAATTTACAGAATAACAAACTGTCAAAACATTTTTTTTCCTAGACAAGCATAACCCTAGTGTAAGAGATTAAAGTATGGCCAAACCTCACTCCGGTGACTTTCATCTCTCAAGAAATCGAACAGGGCATGAGGAGAGACGGGCAACCATACTGAAGAAACTGCACAGAGTATGACTCCAAGAGGCTCTCCAGGGTCATTCAAGTTCTTCCTTGAGGCAATTCTTATGTCTTCCCCTGTTTTGCTTGAGACCTTGGTCCAAGTATTGTAGCTCGATGCAGCGATTGCTCGACAGAAACTCCAGGTCATTCTCTGTGCCAACTTCAATATGCTTTTCCTCCCGGCAAGAGTGGCCACGCCTAACGTTCAAAACAAGGAATGTTACTATATAAAGACCCACTCTTTGTTAAGTCCATGGCATTAATTTTGTTCTTACCAGTTGAGTCCTTCATGGGAACGTTGGTTGCCATGAAGAAAACAAGCCTCTCGCATTGAAGTTGCAGTGTAGCTATCCAATGCCTCGCACCAAACGCCAGACCGCTGTTTACAATGGCACGGTACATTGTGTGGACTGTGCTTTTCTGGCATTCCAAGTGCTCCACCCAAGTCACCTGAAACCATGATCGGATAATCAGTTATAACCTTTGCTTACACATGACTCGATCAGTTTCACCCCTGTTCCTTTTTTTTTTTAATTTTTTTTCTTCATTTGACCTAAGTCACCTGAAACCGTGATCGGATAATCGGTTATAACCTTTGTTTACACATGACTCGATCAGTTTCACCCCTTTGTTCCTTTTTTTTTTTTTTTTTTTTTTTTTTTTTTTTTTGTGTTTTTTTTTCTT
>NW_010361515.1:378438-428742 GCF_000414095.1 Morus notabilis
GACTCGATCAGTTTCCCCCCTTTTTTCCTTTTTTTTTTTTTTTTTTTTTTTTCATTTTTGGAGTTGTTTTTGCATTTTCTGACCATAATCAACAGGATCAAAACTAAATATTCCGACAGTTCAAAATTGGAGCATTGTCCAATTAATGTGAAGGATTAAAGACCCTAATAATCACCTAACACTTTCAATAATGAAGAACTCAATCTTGTTAGTATATGATTTCTGCCTTGTAGGAAAAATTACTAATGTATTGAGATATATTAAAATTTAAATTGATGAGAGGCGAATAAGATACCTTGCAATGGCCATTGGATTTGTCCTCAATGATGCAACCAGAGGGACGTTTTCTGCATTTAACCAATGACGCATCGATGTTTTCTTCGACTTCGTCGATGGAAACATCAACGATGGCCCACTGCTCCGCGTTCAATTGCTTGCAAAATCGGACAAAATACACCTCTCTAGTTGGCACCGTTGGCGTGAGCATTTGCAGCTCCGCAAACATCTGCAACCACAAGATTATCAGTGTTCAATTTAAACGAAAGTGAAACGACGACGACGCAATAATAATTATAATAATAATAATAGTAAGAGTAATATATTGTCACCTTAAACTATTTAGTATCAACTATAAAGTTCTTTAGTTTTTAAAATTTGACGTACCAATTGTACGGCACCATTCTTATTGTCTCCTTCGCCGCTGCAAATAACGTCGACCATGGCAGCCTTCGATATCATGCACGGAAACATTTCCTTCCATTGATTCTATCAGAGAGAAAACATCCAAAAACAATACAAAAAGAGTCCTTTCAGTTCACGACTTTTGTAATATGGACGCTATTATATATATGAAATGAATATATACGTTTCTCAGTTTCATGCAGAAAATATCAAAACGCTAGCTTTTTTATTTTTTAATTTTTATCTTTTTCTCCGAGTTTAGTTACCACATCCATGAAGCTTTGCACCAAACGAGGAAGATCAGCGAAGACGACGCCGACCTCTCGGGAGGCCTCGATGGATCTCTTCGGCCCTTTGATATTGCTGGGGTTCTCAACGTTGAACTCCTTCACGTACTCGTCGTAGTTAAGTATTTCGCGGCCGGTTTCGACGCTCCGAACCCAAAGCGGTTCTCTGGCTGTGGCCATCTTCACGAGCTCGTCTATTGACTGGTTCACAATCTCCAT
Source organism: Morus notabilis (assembly GCF_000414095.1). Classification (NCBI taxonomy): domain Eukaryota; kingdom Viridiplantae; phylum Streptophyta; class Magnoliopsida; order Rosales; family Moraceae; genus Morus; species Morus notabilis. Next base: position 379,626 of record NW_010361515.1, read on the forward strand.
GATCCTCGACTTCTCGAGCCCGAATATCCCGGTGTAAAAGTCCAAAGAGCTTCTGTTTTCTTGGTCGTTTCCGGCGGAGCACGATGGAGATGTCGCTCCCAGAGGGTGTTTTCTTATAGCTGCTCGGAGCTTCTCAACCTTCGAAAATATAACATGCATGAAATGGAGTCAATTAACTGTCCAACTGAAATAAGATGAAGTGTATATTTATATACTATATATCTAACCATTTTAAAGCAATTTTCTTTGTCTTTCCCTACGAATGAAATTGTTTAGCTTTCTTCCAAATTGAAACGAAAAATGTTTAATGACCTCCCTAGCTTGTAATATTCACTAGCTTTTCAACAAATTATTATTTCTATGCAAAGTTGTTCGTGTAATAATTTATGATCACCAAATTTAACATTGAGTTAATCAAATAAACATTAAATCAAGACAGTTAACTAAAACAGTAATATATAACCGTCAAACATCTAGGTATTCAAATAATTTTTATTTATTTTTGTCCGTAGTTATGAAATATAACTTTTATAAATATTAATTGGAAAAAAAAATGTCAGTAGAAATGATCTTCAATTTGCTTAGAAATAATAATGTGTAGGTCTAAAATTAGGACGTACGTAAAAATATGTTATAAATTAATTTAAAAATAATAATAAAATCTTATATAAGATATTTATGGGTCCCAGTGGTTCCAATTATTAAAATGACTAGCTACGTACCTCAGCTTTGAGTTTGGCATTTTCAATTCGCAGTTGTTGTTCCTCCGTTGTCATGGTGGCGTCTCTGCTAACTGTGGACGTGCCACAATTGGGGCAGCAAGATTTGTTAATTTGCTCCCTCAAGGACTTGTTCTCATCTCTCAGTTTGTCTATTTCTGATTTCAACAAAGAGTTCTCGTGGCGCTCTTGTATAGCCTGTACAAAAACCGACCCATTCTCCATTACAAGACAATAGTCATTACAAAAAAACAAAAAAAAAAAGTCCAAAAACGATATAAAATAATAATAACAAAAGAAAATGCGCATATATTCATTTGCTTTAGTTATTGGATTAAATTTTCCATGTTTGATTTTTGAGTGTCCAAATCGAAAATTTATAGCGCGCGATGTAAAACTATTTTAAATCACAAATTAGACGGTGAGAAAATTAAACCAACCCTTACAGTTTCTACCGTAAATTTATTATTCCTATTTTAATTTTAATTTTTTGATTCGTGGACATTGACAATACCTTGATTTGGGTTCGACGATTTTGGAACCAAAACTTGACCTGTCTTGGTGCGAGGCCCAATTGCTTGCTTAGTTGCTGTCTTTGCTTCTCATCCGGATGAGGTGATTCCTTGAAGAGCCTGCAAGTGTAAAATGGGATTTTAGCTTATAGATTGTGCGCTACAACCATATTACCAGCTAGAGGCCAAACTTCATCCAACAGTCACCGACACATTGCTGACAAATATTGATGTAAACTAAACACATAATTCTTCTTGAAGATAATAAGCAACAAAAGTAAGAAACAAAAGGGAAAGTTATTAGGTCCGAATTTGTTTCTGGGAGAAGTACATCGTACACCGTATAAAATACTTTTAAAGCTGCCATACATATGTATATATATTAGATGTAGTATGGTCTGTGCAAACGTTAAAGGCGATTTTAACCGACCAATTAGCAAAAGCAAAACCATGTGCGTCCAAAATCATATCTACCTAAAACACTGAACTCATGTTTGTGGAATTCATTGAACTCGAAAGTAACCCATTATATTTACCCCACCCTAATAGTACTAATTAATCTCCAACTATTGGCAATGCATAATAACTTTTGTAAAGTTTTAGCTGCCATTGATAAAACTATAAGGATCTTCATCTAAAAAAACAGTAATAATAATTATAATTGTAGTAATAATAACAACGAGAAACAAAACAAGAAAGGTAATAATAAAGAGGGTAATATTATTTACGCTTCCATTTCTCTAATTTGGTCAGCAGTGTGCCTATGGTACTTCTTCCTTTTCTTTTTCTTGTTCTTGTCTCCATCGCCAGTGCCATCGTCATCATGCTCTCCTTCTCCATCAAACTCATCATCCGACCTCGATCTCGCCGGTCCCGAATTCTCGCTGCTCATCTCCACCGTGTCGTCTTTCTTCCCGCCGCAGCTCCCTTCCTCCCCTTCCTCCACCTCCATATTTGCCGCCGTCGCCGCTGCCCCAGCATCGCGAAAAATCCCGGCCTTAAACACAAAAAAAAAACAAAAAAGAAAACAGCAAACACGTAATTTTGAAACTCAAAAGGGTTAGTAGATGATATATATATAATTTTTATTTTGTTTTGGTAAGCTTACAAGGCTGAGAGAGAGAGCCGGAGAAGCGAAGTAGTCTTTGGTGTGAGAAGTGGGTGGAGTGTTAGACATGTCCACGCCCATGGCAAGTTTGGTTTGTGGGATTTGTTTTTGTTTCTGAGGTGTCGATGGAATGGGGGTTTGTTTTATTTATGGGCAAAAGTGGGTTAAGTTAGAGAAGAGATAGAAAGAGAGAGAGAAGAAATGGAGTATGGTTGATTAAAGGATATAAAACAAAATGAAGTCCCGAGAGGGCTTTGTTTTTCCTCTGTCATTATGAAGACTTTGAGAGGGAGAAATAGCAAAAAAAAAAAAAAAAAAAAAAAAAAAAAAAAAAAAAAAAGTGGAAGGGGTTACATGTGAATTTTTCAGTTGACTGTTAGATATTCTGAGTGGAATGTGAAAGACTCAACTAACTTTAAGCGGTTGAATCTAATCGCCTTCAACGGTATTTTTCTGTTTTCTTCAGCCTCTTGAGCCACATGATAAGCCTTTTGCTTTTGTGGGTCGGCTCACCTTGGCTCGCTCAAGAGTGGGTTATTTTCTTTTTCTTTTTTTTGGTTGAAGTTTGGAGGTAAGCAGTGTAAGGGCAGACAAGATTTAATGAGTTATTAAGGGCCATTTTTTTAGGGTATACTAGCGGCCTATAAATGGTGCCTACCCTAACTCTCTCCATAGCTAATTAAATTCTCTTATTTTTTACCGTTTTTATTTCTTTTCTTTCTTTGGGATTGAACTTGATTGTGATATATATGAAAGCTAGAAGCTGAATCATGACATGTGAAGGGCAAAAATATGGAACATAAATAGAAATGGTACAAATTATAAATGGTGTTACACATTATAGTACCAAAATTGCTTAAAACTCATCATATTATTATATATATAGCTCACTGAGCTGGCAAATTATTAGGTGAGGGAAAGCTTGGCATTGGAGATCAAAAAGGGTCCCAACGCCATGTGTGTTAGATCTCTCATGCATGGTGGGTATCAACAATTAGAATCCAGTACTATCTACTTGATACAGCAGTAATCTCAAACAGTTTTGGAAACAATAAATCATGATTCCCCTGGTGGGTACTACTGCATGGGTATGCAAAATTTAGATGATCATTATCACCAAGTAATAAATATACCAAGAGAGAATTTGAGTTTACAGGATGAAAAGAAAGCAAATAAAATTAGGTTTGAGGCGTATTGTAAAATACTTTTTTTTTTTAAGTTTTATTTGTCATCACTTCTCAAAGTTTATTAATGAGTTTTAATGGCAAATTTCCCCGAAGATACAACAAACTTTTGAACACAATATCTAGCAATAATATTGAGTTCTAAAACATGAATTAAGTCTGTAAATTTTCTGGAGATAATAAAAAGATAGAGGTGTTATTTCATGAATAAATACATTCTTTTCAAATATCACAATCATTCACATAAAGGTACCATTTGAATGTAGAGGTATCTCTTCATGTATTCTTGCACCTATTACAATAGATATGTCTATTGTTAATAGGTATTTAAATATGTATGAAAACATATCACAAATGATTGTAATGATTCGGCACGTTTCAGATCACGAATTACACATTTTCACGTTTCCTGCAGTTTCTGGTGTTGCAGTGGATGAAAATCCCGCTGCAATGGGTTTACCAGAGCTAGCGGGCTCCTGTGCAGCAAGACTGTGCGCTGCAGCGCGCAACCAGCGCGCACAGTGCAGTTGCGGCAGCACAACCCGCACATATTGTGGGGTTAGTGCGCTGCAGTGCCTTTTTTGGCGCTGCAATGCTTTGAACTTCCCCCGGCTGCTCCCTTTTGTGTTTTAACACTCCAAAATGATGTGATTTTGAATGTGAGAGACATATTATAATCTCTTCAACAACAATGGTGGGCCATGATTTTATAAGTGTATTATTTCTCATGTTTATTTATCTATTACTCTATTATAAATCAGAGTTCCTTGTTTTAATGTTCAAAAACTTGTTTAATCTATTTATTTGTCGTTTTCTGAGTTTTATTTTATTTTATTTTGTATACTCTCTCTTCTCTATCCTCGAATATTCATAAGAGATAAGCTGAAATAAAAAGATGTTTTATATTTGAAAAATTATGGGCATAAATTAATATAACCTAACTTGTTTTGTTTCTCTTACGAACGCAATCTTATCGGAGATTAGTGTTAATTTCGTTTTTGCGTATCCTTTACAGCAACAAATATGCTTAGTAGGATTTAGGCGAGTAAAAATAAGAGCAAATAATAATTATGATTATATATTATTATAATTATAATAGCAATTAACGTGCTTTCTAAACACGGCCTACAGAAAATGAACAACAGAAAACGCGTCATGAAATGGTGATCTAACTTTCAAAGTCCTCTAACGCTTTTTTTTTTTTTTTTTTTTTTTGAACTTCTTGTTTGTAACGTAATATAAAAAATGTACGTGTAGATCAAAATACCAGTTGATTCAGAATTTCTAACGATAATTGGCTGCGCCGGAAAAGAAACCTCTGTTAATTAACGCTGAATTTTCCATATTGCAGGCTTTTAGACTATTAACAATTTTCCATAACGTAGCTATTAAGTAAGTTAAAAATCCGTCATTTGAGCTCAAAAATTAGTACAACATTATCTTATGACTTATCTGCATGCTTAAATTTTAATAATATTTACTTTAAAAAAAAAAGGTCTATTACTTATCCTTTATTTTAAGTCCATTTAATAGTTTGCATGAATCACATTTCATTTATAAATGGAATCAATTAATAAGGCTAATTGGTGTTTATTCAAAGATTGGCCACCATTCGAACTCCAAAGATGATTATTCCATACCATGTACACGTAATCGTCGAAAATACGTTGAGCAAGTTGTTTAGAATGTTTAATATTGATGTTAAACTTAATATCCTAACTCTTATCATAATCCTAAATCTTTATGCCTAATGGAAAGTGATTCAAATAAATAGAACGCAAAAGTTGCGTGTCATTTTCTCTTACCAATGATTTGTTTTAATGTTATAACTGACTTTTAAATATTGTACATATTTTTTCCACATAAAAAATTCAATAAGAGGAAGTCCAAGAGCATTTTTTTTTTCATTTGTTTTGAACAACTCCATAATTCAGTTATTTTACTTGCTTGCAACGACTCTCCAATTGATGTCCATTTCTTAAGGGCACTATTATAGGCTACTGTAGTTGATATTCTCTGTTGAATTTGCTTCATTAGTTAATTGGTTTAGGCATATAATTTGACTTGAATCCTCATTTAATCAAATGATTTTCCAATATTATAACTCAAGGTTGCTATCTTCTTTTCACCCACTCCTTTTTTTTTTTTTTTTTTTTTTTCTGAGACCCTTCATCTTGGTTTTCTCATAAAACCAAAATAATTTGATTTTCCTTCCTTATTAAATTTATTATTATTATTATTATTTTATCTTGGTGGGAAAAGAAACCAAAAATAAACTTAAAAAGAAAAAAAATAGTAGGAATCAGCTCAGCTTAGTCACAAGCCAAGCCACATACATAAACAAGAAGCCAGTCACTGGTCCAATAGTTATAAAGTCAAAAAATGCAGTCATTAGCAACAAGACATAATATATGGGAATCAGTGTTAGCATTGTGGTCCCCGTTTCTTTTTATCTGTATAATTATTTCTATATTTCTGTGTCTTTATATCATTTAAAAGGTAGAAAGAAGTGAATGCAAATAATGAATTTGCATCCAAGCATTTATATAATATTCTTAACAATTCACTCCAACACGGATAAGTCAAATACTTAATCCTATTACCTTAGACTTCAGACATCATGATAACAAATATTAAATTCCACAACAGTTTCATGTGACAAACACAAATATTTATTTTAATCATCAGCCAGTTTTTCTAAGAAAATTTATTACGCTCCTATAATTTTCCACTAACACCTAATTTCCCTATTATTATTGGCTCTCCAATCAAAAGAAAACTATGTGGTGATCTCTTTAACCGAGATAAGAATCTTCATACATATTTCATGGTCTTCGTAGAAGAATAAATTAAGAACAAAACAAAGGTATGAAGATAAATTATCACACTTTTGAGTTTCTTCTTACATTTTTCTGAGTATTTACGTTTCACATTCTCGAACGACAAGCAATTGCCAGCGGTTTAACCGGTTGGTTGGGAAAAAGAGCAAAGTAAAAGTGTTAAAAAACGAATAATTGATGGCTGACGAAGTTAAAACATATTTTGGCGTCACTTGATTTCATGATTTTATATATTTTTTATGGTACAACACGTCAATTTTTTGTTCCTCTATTGTTAACTGGGTGTGTTTTTTTTTTTTCACATTTAAAAGTCATAACTCAAATTTTTTTATGTGAGAGAAAACACGGTAACAGAAAAATATAATTTAAATTTTTGTGAAAGAAAATATCGTAGTAAAAGAATTTGAGTTGTATAAAAAATAAAAAAAAATTCAAGTTGTTTCAAAAAAAAAAAAAGTAAGTTTTTCTAACTACTCCATTAAGTTCTAAGAGTCTGATTTATAAGTGTGCGCATGAAAAATAGTACATCGTACGTACACCATAAAAATACTCCTAATCATAGGTTCAATAGCCGAACCACCTTGGGACTAATGGAGGCATCGATTTGTATTAAAAAATTTTGCAAAAGTTTAAGCAATACCCCGAACTTTGATTTTTATTTTTTTAATATACTTATATTTCAACATTTAAAATACTAAATAAACCAAAAATTAACCATATTATTGCATAAATTCTTAATTTTGTGTACCTTAAACTTTAAAAAATGAATTTAACCTAATTGAAATAGTTACATTATTATTTTAGTTTAAAATTTAGATTTAGCTCACGTTTCTACACAAGAAATCTCCTAGTTCCGCCATTGCGAGTCCTTGAAATTTGATTTAATGGCTAAAAATAACTTGGTGTATCATGTTTTATCATTAAGGCTTCTAGAAAAAAAAAAAAAAAAAAAAAAGAGAAGAAAAAAAAGAGACAAAAATTAAGATATATCAGGTGGGGAGCACATGCGTAAATAGTCGAAAATATTTGATTATTCTTGCCTAACAGTGAGACCCCCAGTCCCCACTGCAGAGAAGCACACAAGTAAAGTCATAATTTTGAGCTTGAAACTTTTTACTTGCTTTACTTTTTCTCTTCCATCAACCAACCATTGACCTCCAGTCCATTTAAATCTGAAATGCTTAAGAGAAACCTTGATTGCTGTTAAATGTTGTTGAAGCAATTCCTATAAAGTTTATCAACACTATTATGTGCCACTGCCACCAACATCCATAATTAAAAGTTTTGGTGCCATATAAGTAATGATTAAGTTTATATATCTGCAATTCAAATCATCAGTATATTATTCATTTTTATATCTTTATTATCTTTTTTGTACAAATTCTCCTGCATGGTAGTTGGGAATGGTAGATAATATGAAGCAATCACATGATTAGTACAAACCAAACAGAAAGAATGGTATTTATTGATTTTTTAAGGTTCCTTTTTGATTCCTCTCTCCACTTTATCTTTTATGTTCCCTCTCATCTTCCATTAGAGAAAGCAAAAAGTGAAACCCAGAAATGCACAAAAGAAAAGGGGGTATCTTGCTTTCTTTATTTTCAAGTATTTAAGGTTTCTTATGAAACAAGATTTGGGGTCAAAAACATGAAACAAAATGTCAAAATTAGGCATATAAACACAGTGAAAAGAGAGGAAATCTTGGTAAATTTATTTTCTTTTTTTTTTTTAAAAAGGTGATTGGGGGATTCAAAGAAGAATATAAAACCATCACCTACTTTCACGGAAATGGTGTTGATAGAAAGCTAACAACTTGGAAAGATGTCATATTGATATCCACCTTGGAGAATAGACTTTAAAGTTTAAAATACACCTCATAAAAAATATACCATATAATTATACGAGTATAAAAACAGAAGCAAAATAAAGAGAGTAAAGCAAAAAATACTTGCAATAAACAGGAATCAACTCTTTGTTCTTGCATTTGACTGTTTCTTCAACTTATCTTATATATAGCTTTAAGTATACATTCTATCTTATTACAAACCAAAATACAAATATTGATTCTTCCCCTCTCTAGTCTCTGTAACAACTTCAAGATTTAGTTTTATCATTTGGCTATATACCATGGATATAGAGCACAAGACACAGAATACATGACAACCATAAATGATTTTTCACGTATAGGATACATGGAAAGTGAAAAGTAGAACCTCATTGGATAGTTTAGCAGTCCTTATGTCATATACATATGTTTTACTTCATATTTGAACTGACAAACAATCTGACTACTAATATTGCAACTTGATATCTAAACCAGAAAACTGCTCAGGAATTAAAAGTCGCCTACCTGATCCTCCCACCCAACTCTCTTATAATTGATTTTAGTAGTAGTCCGACACTTTCTTAGGTTTTCATGACCATCATTCATTACAGTTAGGCATGTGTGTAATCTCACATTAATGTGTTGCCTAAGTGCCTTAAATTGATTTTGGAAAAATTACTATTTCATCTTTTTTTGGTAAGTTATTGTTTTTTGTTTTTGGACAAAGGTTATTTTAGTTTATTAGGAGTCTATAAATAAGTGTTTTATGTAAAGTTTTATGTGTGCTCAAAGAAAAGTGCGCTCAGAAAAAAGTGTAGAGAAAGAGCACATTCTTTTGAGAAAAAGAGAGGAAAGTGAAGAGAGAGATAGACAAAGGGTATAAGGGATTTTGGGTAGAGAGAGAAAGTGAGAAAGTTTATTAAGTGTATAATTCTTAAAACTATTAGTGAATTTTTCTCCCTCTTCTATGGACGTAGAAAATTTTTCTGAACAATTTAAATCTTTATCTTCTCTATTTTTCTGTTATTTTTGTTTCAATTTATTTTTTGCTGCGTGGGTGTAAGGGTGTGTTCTTCTCTAACAACTGGTACAGAGCTGTGGTGAAGATTAAAAAAAACCAAGATGATGTCCGAGATAAAGTTTGAGCAGATTGGACAGTTTAATGGAAAGAGTAATTTCAGTATCTGTTAAAGTACAGTGAAAGATGTTTTGATTCAGCAAAGATTACTGAAAGCGCTACAAGTAGAGAAGCCATAAAAGATGAAAGATGAAGATTGTGAAGAATTGAAAGCGAGAGCGGTAAGCACTATTCGTTTAAGTTTTACTCTTGAACTGAAATATAGTGTTATGAATGAGACATCTCTTTATGAGTTATGAAAAAAATTAGAAAAAGTTTATATGTCGAAATTCCTAACAAATAGATTATATTTGAAGAAGCAATTGTACAAGTTGAAGATGGATGAGGAAAGTGATGTTAGAGACCACATAAATAATTTTAATAAGTACATAACTCAATTATTAAGTGTAGATGTCAAAATTAATGAAGAAAATAAAGTGGTAATTTTGTTAGCCTCCCTACCCAAATTATATGAGACTTTGGTGACTACACTGTTAGCTGAAAAGACAACGTTGATTATGGATGAGGTGTCAACTACTCTGTTAGAGACTGCAAATATGAAGAAGCCAAGTAGTACGTCTCATACTGAACAAGTTTTAGTGGCTAAGTCAGATTCGAATAGAGGTAGGAGTAAGTCACGAGATAGATGTTATGATAAGGGAGATGATTGTTCCCCAATCCTGACCAAGGAAGGATATTGAGTGCTACTATTGTTATAAGAAGGGGCATATTAGAAGAAACTGTGAGGAACTGACAAAACATCTTAAAGAAAAGAGAAAGCAAGAAACCCAAGAAACTTAAGATTTTGTAAATGTTGTTGACGACAAGTATAATAGTGAAGATGATGTTTATATTGTTATTGCTAATGAAAATATTTTGACTCTTGGATCTTGGATTCTGGATGCTCATTTTATATGGGTCCATATAAGGAATGGTTTGATTCTTATTAAGTCCTGTGATGCTGGTATTTTGTTGATGGCTCATGATTCTACTGCTAAAGCTGTTGGAATATGTATTGTTAAAGTGAAGATGTTTGATGGAGTTGTGAGGACATTAACAAATGTTAGGCATGTTCCTCAAAGTTTGATTTCTTTAGGAGTTTTGGACACTTTGAGTTGTGAATACTATGCGAATGATGGTTTTACGCATGTCAAGATAGGTGATTTAGTTGCCATGAAAGATGAAAAAGTAAAAAACTTGTATAAACTGATTGAGACTACAGTTATAGGTGGAGCTATGAAGGTTGAGCCAAGTCACAAAGAATCTTCTTCTGTTGTGAAAGAAGTTGTAGGAGTACAAGAGTGCAATAAGATGATAACATTTTAAGATGATAAAGACAAGATGATGAAGACTTATAGCAGTGAAGATACTTTGAAAAAGAAGAAAATAATTTCTCGTGTCAAGTTTGATGAAAGTTTAAACTTGATATAGGATCATTCTTGTTGAAGTTTGCATTGTCGATGTGATGACGGATTTCGAGATTGGATATCCAAATGAGCGAGTTGAGAGAATTTGAGTTAAGGTGGAGATTGTTGGGTAAGTGTCTTAAATTAGTTTTAGAAAAGTTACTATTTCATGTTTTTTGGTAAGTTATTATTTTTTGTTTTGGGTAAGAGTTATTTTATAGTTTATTAAGAGTCTATAAATAAGTGTTTTGTGTAAAGTTTTATGTGTACTTAAAGAAAAGTGTGTTCAGAGAAAAATATAGAAAAAGAGTACCTCCTTTTGAGAGAAATAGGGGAAAGTGAGAAGAAAGATAAACAAAGAGTGTAAGGGGTTTTAGGTAAAGAGAGAAAGTGAGAAAGTTTATTGAGTGTGTAATTCTTAAAATTGTCAGTGAATTTTTCTCCCTTTTCCGTAAGCGTAGAAAATTTTTTCAATTCACCTAAACTTTTGTTTTCTCTATTTTTTTATTATTTTTTTCAATTTATTTTTTTACTGCGTGAGTATAGAGGTGTGTTATTCCCCAATATAATGAACATCATCAAATATAGTAATTTACATCTAAGACTAATATTACGATAGTTAGTGAAAAATTTCCAATCACTAGCTTGGTTATGAAATTCCAAGACGATACGCAAGCCGCATTCTCACAGAATCGACGGATGTGGTTGCATCGAGAGCTTTGGTTTAGTATAATTAAATAAAAGAGTATTGTGAGTTAATGCTATATGAAAAGACCTGACTTGCTATCCAACATTGAGAGAGACAGTTAGTTATTGAAGAGTAGATGAGATGGTAGTTTTGGAAGTCAGCTGAAAAGCTACCACCAAATGAAATGGGGGCCTTCCAGGATTGAGCAGACAATAAAGAAAGGAAACAAAAGCCAAGGCTATTCTATACTTCATTGAAAAGAGATTTGACTGTTCACTTTCATGTTACTCATTTCATGAATGTTCACATTCTGGTTGTGATGAAATTCTGCAATGAATGAAAATGGACGTAACTCTCACATCAAGAGTGAACCACTATAAATATTGCGTGTGTTTTCTTGTCTTTCTTTATTTTATTGCTCTAGTCAGTAAAAGGATTATGGCTTAATCCGTATCATGAAGAAACTGAACAAAGGAATTAGGACTCCGGTGTCTGCAAAAACAGGACGTTGGCCGGAACAAACAAGCATGTAACAAACAAATTTAAGAACACGATTGAACAAAACTTAAGGCATTAAATAAGCTAGAGTAGATTGTAGTTGATTTTCCAGCAACAAAATTCTACTTGATTGTCCCTCAATGTCATAATATGGAAACAAGAGAAACAAAATGTTCATACTTAGGCTTTAAGTTGCCGCGGGAAAAAAAAAGTACATTCCTCATATTTCAGTAACTGCCCTAATGGCCGACCAATCTTCTTAGTTTGAAGCATGTATGTCTTTCATCAGAATGTTAATTGGGGTTTTGACTTACTATATGTGTTTTCAAGAAGGTAAGACATTTATCAAGTGATGAAAAAGAGATTGATAATACCAGAAATTTCCTGATACAAAAGTAATTTATCAAGTGGCAGTTAGAACTATATTTATTTTATACAAACAACTAGATAGGATAAAGTGCCCAATCCTCCCATTATTAAACAATTAATTTTCAAAAATGACGAGTCATTTGATTTGCAAGGAATCACAATAATCTTGTCAGACGGTATATAGTGGTTCAAATGGTTAGGCATATATAACCTAGCAACTTCACAGTTTAAAAAGATGATCACTGAAGAGGTAAAACAACTACCAGTCACAGTCAACAACTAACACAAACTTGTATTCATTATCGATCAAATCCATGTGCGTGCGTACGTTGGCAAGCTTCAATGTTACAAAAGTAATGAAAATAGTAATAGACCTTACAAAATGCTTATTCGAAAAAGGAATGACGTCCGTCTGCTAACGTTTGCAGGTGACTCGCGAATAATTTTTATTCAGGAATCGACATTCTTACAAGACAAAATCTAAATGAAAGAAGGGTGGAAAGTGAGGGAGAAGTGGACTGCGCCAAGAACGACAATACAAATAAAGGAAGATGGAAATAGACAAAAAAAACTTTGGTAAAGAGTAAAGAAATTATGTAAGATCCTTGACCAATGCAGGCGACTTGTGATCACCCATCACAATGTGCTGACAAAACACACAGATTTATTAGGTACAAAACCATAGCAAGAGATCTACAACAGTGCAACGTATGATGTCTCGAATTCATCGCTACTTTTACGGCGAAAAGCCATCCTACTCTTAAGGAGTATTAACATAATCGAACATTTAGCCCATTGTAGTATTCTAACACCACTCTTGAGTTCCTTTTTTGTCAAAGACCAGCAGCATTTTGCTGCTAAAAGCGCTTCTCTGCTCAAAGAAACGTTTCAAATGGCTATGGAGGAGCATACTACCCCAAGAAGAGAAACACTGTGTTATTTGGTTGGGGAATTCGTTCCCTGATTCGAATCATGATTCGTGGTTTGTTACAATATTTTCTCTCATAAAAAATACACATAAATCGAAAATAATTCTAATCACACGGTTTTAATTTATGAACCAAACGTCTCTTAAATGAAAAAAATGCTACTACAGAAAGATGCTTTGCCAAGCCAATTCCCATGCTCAGCTTCTAAAAAGCATCTATCCAAAAGAGCAGTAGCAAAAAGGAAATGTTTCACAGTAAATGAGGACAAAAAATTAGTGAAAAAGGCTGAAACCAAGAAGTACTTTTGCTGTAATGCAAACTTTTCTAAAGTTGCTTTGAAGCTCTGTTCTAAGGGAAATGAAGGGTGTAAATATGACTGTCCCAATCATGACTGAGCCTTCCAAGTTCCAACTACTGTCACATTTGAAGTGAGAAAAAGATTAAAGAGAAACCGGCCCACCAAAGACCAGACCGCATCAGTAAAGAATAATATTCACCATAGGTAGCTTAATACAAATGTGAAAGGCCCACTAAGATTCATCCATAGCCGCTAAGAATTAGATTGGATATCATAATTCTTTTTATTTACCGAGGAAAGTACATATCATGATTTTATACATATTTATTATTTATTTTATTTTAAATAATTAAGTGTCATCATATGATTTATTATTATTTTTTATTAATTAAATAATAATTATTTATTTTGAGTGGAGTGGCATATCATGTGTCTCTCAGACTCTGTTTTTCTCTGACGTCCATAACCTAACCATTTATGCAGTATTGAGGCAATAATTAGGCTCCACAGATTAAAAAACAACTGCATATATATGTAAGAATTATTATTAAAAATACCCCTTAAAATATGTACATTCCTTTAAAACAATTCAAAACACTACCGATTTATAAAAAACATATCAAAACACTCCATCGTCTAATTCTGCCAATAACCCAAATAATTTTACTGACGCGTACTGGTAAAATAAATCTACTGATGTGGCATTACCATTTAACTTAACTAAATACATTAATATTTAAAAAATGATTAAATATTTAAAAATCTGATAAATGATTAACATTAAAAAAAAAAAAACATTGTCTCCTTCCACCGCCAAAATCCTCAAACCAAGTTCTTGACCAGTGCCAAACCCTAATCCCCACCTCCACCAACCATGCTGACTCCTTCTCTTTCCTTCTCTAGTCTCGCGATTCATTCCTCACATCCAACCACAAGGACTACAACAACCTCATCCTCCCTCCTGAGTCAAATCGCTCAATCTCAACCTCAAACTAGCTCTATCTGACGTCAAGCGATTAGACATCTGTGCTACCAAGGATCCTACTCCGTCGCCGACTTCGTCACTGAAACACTATCATTAAGGGAGCTCTGTTGGATCTGTTGATGTTATTATCTTGGGATGGGTAAATGATAACACCGGCTTGTTCATTGGCACCGCTGATTTGGTCAGAATCGGCCGAGATGATCAGCTTTCTTTGACTTCGCAGCTGTTAATAGATTAATTAGAGCCGGATAATTATCGAGGACAACTTTAAAGTGCTTACTGATATTCTAAATTTAGATGAAGGCTATCCAGATTGGTTCCTTTCTTTTGTTTTTCTTACTAATAAACAGATGGCTTATGGGGATTTTTTTTAATCCTTCTTTTTGGTTTTTTTAAATCCTTCTTTTTGGTTTTTTTATCTTTGAATAAAAATTGGGTGGACGATTTTGTTTCTTTTGGATTTTTTTTTATTTTTGAGAATTTTTACTGTATTAAAATTTAAATTTTAAATTTAAATTAATAAAATAAACAGAATTTTAATTTTTAATTTTTTCACACATTTTAAATTTTTATTTTTATTATTTATAATATTTAATCACTTTTATTCATTTTATTAGAATTAAATATCTTCGATTAATGTTTAATTACATGATACTTTAGCAAAATCGCTTGGGTTACAGACAAAATTATATAGAGGGGACATTTTGATATGTTTTTATAAATTAGAATGTTTTTAAACTGTTTTAAAAAATTAGATGGTATTTTGAGATATGATACATATTTTAATGATCATTTTTAAAAATAATCTTATATGTAAAAATAATATGCTACGGTGAACTAAAAAAATAATTAAATGATCTCGTTTATTTCACCAATTTAATTTTTAAAATTAAATTTTACTACAGTAAATTTTTTAAAAAAATAACTATATTTAATTTTTTTATTATATTCACACATAAAATTATATCTCAATTTAAATTAAAAATTTAAAACAACAAACTAAACTATCAGCAAACTAAACCGGATATAATTGAACAACACACACATTTCAATGCAGCCTTTTCTAATTTGAGCGAAAGGAAACGACTTGATCAATTATAACTGAAACCCAGAAATCATTTACTTGAAATTTGAGTTCTCATTATTTGTGAGAAAATAATCGTGAAAGCCCACCACTGGTTTAAGCTCCAATTCGCCTTTGAACTTCTTGAAGAACCAAAACAGCATTGGGCAATAAGATTGAAGAAAGGCAACCTTTTTTCTGCCCCTTTTTTCTCAAGAAACAACCAGAAAGAGTACTTTCTCCGTAGAGCAAACTGAATTCTTCTCAACTAAAACCCCTTAAACGAACGTCGATTGACAGTCGTATACATCCCCACTGTGGTTATTCTTGTCGTTTGTTAATTGTTATTGGCTTTATTATTGCAAAAGACGAACATTTTTGTGGTACATAAAACTCAGACCACAGAAGCCTCCCTCTCTCTGTCCCACTGGAGAGTAAAACAGTATTCTTTCCTTTTCAAATCCGAATCTTAATCCAAATCTTTATATTTCGGGTGTCGTGATAGGTCATCATCTCCTCGGCCATAATCTCTGCGAGCCTTGAATTAGAAAAGAAAACCATCTTTCTTAACAAAAGAAAAAAAGAAAACTTGTTTTTTTTTTTTTGGCATTATTTTCTTAATTTTTTCTTTTGGGTATAGATGGCTTCCCTTGTTGCGAGCTTGCCTCCGCCATTGTTGGTCCAAGGAAGGAAAACCCTCGTAAGGACCTTTTCGAAGCTTCCAGTGTCTCCCATTAAAGGTAAGCCAAGCCTAACGCGGTTTATGAAGCAATAGTTTTTGGATTTTTTTTTCCTTGTTTTGGTTTGGAAGCATTCTGTTTTCAGTTGAAATGTACTTTCTACTTTGAATAGAAGTTTCTTATTCTTTCCGAATCCAGTTTTGTCAACATTTGAAGTTAAATACATAGTTGACTTTTATAGATTCAGCATGTTGCCAAGGTGTATATGACAGAATATGAGTTTGGTCCCAAATTCAGGACTTTAGTTCAAGAGAAAATTTTGGTTTTTGGGCTTGGCTATATAAGAGTCTTTATGTTATGTATTTGGATAATATTTGGATTTTGTAGGATTGTGGGAATTTAGAATATAAAAGAAAAGTTCATCATTTGGACAAAAGACAACCCAAAATTTTGCTAACTGGTGTTTCTGAGAAAAAGAAATATTCTTGATATCATTTCTGAAAATGCCATGAGTAAATTTTGTGTCTCTGCTGTGCTTTATTCTTGCTTCTCCATTTTATTGATTTTTGTACTTTGCAGAGAGACAGAATCGTGTTTCTGTTGCTGTGAAGGCTACTGGGGAGAACTCCGAGTCATCAACCTCTCTAAGTATCACTAAGTCAGTTCAAAATATCGTAAGTTGTCTCGCGATCATGTTGTTCTTTATTTTGAAGTGACTAACGCGAATGATTGTTTTCTAACTATGGGATTTTGTAGTTTGTATTAGTTTTTTCGCATATCAACCGTACTATTATCCGATATGGCTTTGGTTTATGCAGTGGGATAACTCTGAAGATAGGCTAGCTCTCATTGGGCTGGGATTTGCAGCTATAGCAGCTATATGGGCATCAACAAATCTGGTTTCGGTATTTTCTAAGCCTCTTTCTTCTTCTGAATTTTTGAACAACAAAGAATAATAACAATAATAACTTATACGGCTGATAGGCAAGAACTAGTGAACTGAAGGTGGAAGGAGTTGATTATGAGTTTGTCTTTGATACCATTCTTTTCATTAAGGGATTGGTATAGGCGTTTCTGCTTTGGAGTAAAATTAGGAATATGCAGATGAAGACTTAGTGTGAGTATCTTTGTTGTTGAGTGGAGCCTAACTAGGGTACTTTAAGGGTTTGAGAGATGTGCGATTTCTCTTCTAATCTTCTTCTTCGTCACTACAACAGCTGAAAGTGGATGTAACTCTAACAAGAGGGTGAACTGCTATAAATTTTGTGTTATTGTTTGTTTGCTTTTTTCTATGATTCCATTGCTCTTGCCTCTCGATAGGAAGTAGGATGTCTAATTCTTAACATTTGTTTCTATTCCCCTCCCACACACATGCACAGTTCCTTTGGCTACCAACGGATTTCGGTTACGGTCCAAGCACTGATGTCTAATTCTTAACATTTGTTTCTATTCCCCTCCCACACACATGCACAGCTCCTTTGGCTACCAACGGATTTCAGTTACGGTACAAGTACTGATGTCTAATTCTTAACATTTGTTTCTATTCCCTCCCACACACATGCACACTTCCTTTGGCTACCAACGGATTTCGGTTACGGTACAAGTACTGACCATTTCTTTCCTCCTCAAATCCACTTCCCAATAATGTGTACAGGCCATTGACAGGTTACCTATTATCCCAACCGTGCTGGAGCTTGTGGGCATTTTGTTTTCTTCAGTAAGTACCATGATGCATATCTGCTTTTCCTTACCCCGCCCACCCCCCCTTGGGATCATCTCATTCCCATATGCTTAAAAGAAGTTTCACTTTGGTTTTCCCTTTTTTTCTCCTATATATCTTGGAAATCATAGACATACATGCATATACGACGTATGTTGTATATCGTACAGAGACAAATATGTTATATATTCTGTTTATGCTTCACTTTTTTCCATTGACACGATCATCTTTACACATTTCAGTGGTTTGTCTACCGCTACCTCTTATTCAAGCCTGATAGGTAAGAAAAACTTTCATCTTCCATAGAACATTTTCTTAGTTGCATCTGAATGATGAGGATTTGTAATTGCATGCCTATAATTAACTGTTGTCCAAATATTTTAAGGACATGTTTTAACCGTATTAGAGCACAGTATTGTATAATAATACAATAATACAATATTTAGTTGTAAACTAATATGGATGGTAAATTAATATAGTCTGTTGTATCATTGAATACGTCTCATTTTTGACGTATTGTATTATTTTATAGTGGATCAATGTCGGGGTTGGGCAAGACTAGAGGTCGGGGTCGGGCCAACATAGAGTCATGTCATAGCCTATAATTGTTAAGAAATTTAGAGATCAATAATTTATGTCGGGATTGAGCAAGACTAGAGGTCAAGGTCATGCCAGCGCTATAATTGTTGAGAAATTTAGGAGGCACAATGCAAATTTTTTATTTTTAAAAATTACAATTTGACCCTAAAATTTTTATGAAATTACATTTTGACACAAAACTTTTGTAAAAGTATACTTTGACCCCAAAATTTTTATAAAATTTTAAATTGACCCCAAATTTTTTTAAAAAAATTTATATTTTGACCCCAAAATTATCAAAATTTTGCATTTTGACCCCTTATACAATACATCATGACACCAAACACCGTATTGTATTATGATAATACAACATAATACAATACACCGTATACAATACAATATAACTACCAAATATGGCCTAAATGACTTTCTCGGATTTTCTTTGGCTTTGTCTCAGAGAAGAGCTGTTCCAAATCTACAACAAAACGATATTGGATATCTTGGGCCGCCAGTGAAATGTGCTGCCATATTATGAGTGTATATTTTAAAATTAGGGTCTTTATAATGGATTACTATGGTGGCGAGAAAACAATACCACCATTATTGTTGTATTTAAGTTTCTTGTAATATCATAAACACATAAGATCCCGTTCTTTGCTGTGGTCGTTTGAAATGTTTAATTTTCTGTGTAACTAACCTCTAATTCTAGACCCTTATTTGTTTATTATAATTTTCGTAAGTGAGGTTTTTTTTATTTTTTATTTTTCCTCCCTGCAGAGCTTGTAATATATTTGTTGTTGCGTTAAGGAAAAAAGAGAGAGAGAGAGAGGAAATGAATCTAGAGGAATTGACAATCATACTCGGTATGTTTTTTCTCCCAGTAGTGGAGCCATGAACTTTTTTTTATTGGGTCGTTTCCTTGAACCAACGTCGTTTGTTCAAATTGACAATCATATATACTCATGTATTAAACCTTTACATATTCCAATAGTTTTGTGAATTTACAATAATAAACTCAGCAACCACTATAGTAGAATGGGGGATGAGCAAAATAAACGTTTAACTGAAAAAACCCTCTACAACGCCGCGTTTGATCTAATAAGTATTTAATCACATGATACGATTTGCAGTTTAAAATATTGTCACGTCAATTAATAATAAAAATTATATTTATCAATAAAAAAATATCAGCTTTACATTAATTACTACACATATCTCATTAATTACTACACAAAAATTAAAATTAGAGTCGGTCTCTTCGTTATTATTTTTCTTTTTATAAGCATTTTAACTGACTTCACTTTACAGGAGAAGTCACTCTATTAAACCTCTTTCGTGGTTAATGGAGGACAGAGCCAGGAACCTCTAGTTTGTATACGAGTATGACCCACTGGCGGCCATAACGACCACCATCAACCGTCCCCGTAGTGAGTATACTAACCGATTATAAGCGATGTTCCTTGTGTTGGTGCTTCACGTCTCTTTACTTCTTATTCTGCTCTGAAAATTCAAATGCCACTTCCCTCCGTTGCAAAGCCAAGGAGAATCTCTTTACTTTCTGAGTCTCAACATACAGCGTCCTCTCTCATTGACTCTACAATCTTTGCTTCATCATCCTTTCCCCAAACCCAATTCTCAAATCACCCACCAAATCCTCAAGGACACCACAATTCCAAACGACAAGCATTAACCTTTCCTCCTTTTAAAAGGCTTGTTGGTCAGTGCTTTCACGGGGCACCAGCTTCCTACTATG
This sequence comes from Morus notabilis, assembly GCF_000414095.1. Classification (NCBI taxonomy): domain Eukaryota; kingdom Viridiplantae; phylum Streptophyta; class Magnoliopsida; order Rosales; family Moraceae; genus Morus; species Morus notabilis. The sequence continues at coordinate 399,899 of NW_010361515.1, forward strand.
CATCTCTCATCCAATCTTGCATTACTAGAAAGGCAATCAAACCCGGAAAACAGCTGCATTCTCACCTGTGCCAAATGGGTCTTGGATTTAATACGTTTTTAGCTACTAAACTGGTCAATATGTATTGTGTTTGCGGTTCTTTATGGAATGCCCACCACTTGTTTGATAGAATTCCTAAAAGAAATTTGTTTCTTTGGAATGTTCTGATTCGGGGTTACGCGTGGAATGGCCCGTACGAGGTGGCGATTGCGTTGTATAATCAAATGTTTGATTGTGGTCTTGTGCCGGATAGATACACGTTCCCATTTGTGCTGAAAGCTTGTTCGGCACTTTCTGCTATTGAAGTAGGGAGGAAAATCCATGAACGTGTAGTGTATACCATGTGTGAAACTGATGTGTATGTAGGCGCCGCTCTGATTGATATGTACGCAAAATGTTGTTGTCCACAGAGCGCCCGGCGAGTGTTTGACAAGATTGAAGAAAGAGATGCTGTGCTGTGGAATTCAATGCTTGCAGCTTACACGCAAAATGGGCATCCAGATGAATCGCTTGCTCTGTGCAGCGAGATGGTGTTGGCGGGCTTGAGGCCAACTGAGGCAACTCTTGTGACCGTCATATCTGCTTCAGCAGACATTGTAGCGCTTCCTGCTGGGAAGGAGCTTCATGGGTTTAGTTTGAGGAACGGATTTGAATCAAATGACAAGGTGAAAACTGCACTGGTAGATATGTATGCCAAAAGCGGTTCCGTGAAGGTTGCTAGGACTTTGTTTGAGCGACTTGGGGAGAAGAGGGTTGTCTCGTGGAATGCCATGATCACTGGGTATGCAATGCATGGTTATGCAGCTGAAGCACTGGATTTGTTTGAGAAGATGAAAGGAGGCGGCGCTGTGACTGATCACATAACTTTTGTGGGGGTCCTAGGGGCTTGTAGCCGTGGGGGCTTGCTCGATAAAGGGTTGATGTTTTTTGACTTTATGGTAAGAGAATACCATATTGAACCCACAGTTCAGCATTATACATGCATGGTCGATCTGCTTGGGCATTGTGGGCAGTTGAATAAGGCTTACAATCTTATAAAGGAAATGAAGGTGATGCCAGATTCTGGTGTATGGGGTGCTCTGCTGAATTCATGTAAAATTCACGGACATGTTGAGCTTGCTGAGCTGGCAGTCGAGAAATTGATGGAGCTTGAGCCTGATGAGGCTGGACATTATGTGATCCTATCAAACATCTATGCTCAAGCAGGTATGTGGGAAGGAGTTGCAAGACTGAGAAAGCTAATGATAGACAAGGGAATTAAGAAAAGCATTGCGTGTAGCTGGATTGAAGTGAGAAACAAAGTTCATGCATTCCTTTCAGGAGATACTTCTCATCCTAATTCGGCTGCTATATACGCGGAACTAAAGAGGTTAGGGGGATTAATGGCTGAAGCTGGATATGTCCCTAGTACTGATTCAGTCTTCCACGACGTGGAAGATGATGAGAAGACTAATATGGTTTGTAGTCACAGCGAGAGGCTAGCAATTGCCTTTGGGCTGATAAGTACAGAGCCAGGAACGAGGCTTTTGATAACTAAGAACCTACGGATTTGTGAAGATTGCCACATTGCAATCAAGTTCATCTCGAAAATCACCGAGAGAGAAATCACCATCAGAGATGTCAATCGTTACCATCACTTTAAAGATGGACTATGTTCTTGTGGTGATTATTGGTGAGTGAAAGAAGCATAGTGGAAGCAAAGCAAAGCAAAGCAAAGCGTTGTTTATTGTTCTATCCATAAGAGTGTGGAAACCTCTCTCATGACAAAATATAAAAGACAAATTCTGTAGCTATACAACAACATTATGAGAAAATAGAGAATTAATTCCCTTGAATGCCCGGAATGAGTTGCTTCTTTGTCCTTCAAGGCTGTTCTCTCTCTCAGGCTTCCTTTTTCAAGATTTTTCTTTATTTCTTGCCTATAGATTCTTCACTCAACCGGGATAGGCAGCCTTAAGAGGCACAAGTTCCAATAGCTATCAGTCTAATAGTTGTTATTGAAGAGACTTTTTATCATCACCGGAACATTGTGCTTTTAACATGCGCGTGCTCATTTTTGCCTTCCAAAATTCTGCTGCCTACGTGTTCACATTCGTCCTCCGTTGAAGCTTCAGCTGAACGAAAGAACTTTGTTCATAATGCAGGCAATATAAATATGATTTAAATTGTATCTGAGAAATAAACTAGATATCTATATATATATATATATATATAGGGGGCAAATACTATGTTTACAAGGTTTAATGCGTTTATGCGTCATATTCCCTCAAACCTTATTAAGAATTTGGTATGATAGACTCTTTATGTGGGAGACGTGAGATTTGTTTGGTAATAAGAGCCACTCTAGTTCAGACCAAATGAGAATATCACCTTTCACGTTTCTGCAGGTGATGATCTTCTTAAGGAAATCCTGGAAGTTTATCAAGACAAGCCTCTCCTGCTCCATATAGACGTTTGCGTTATGCTCTAGGTGTCCCAACATGTTTACTTTCTCATCACATAGCGCATCTACTCCAGGAGATAGCAGCATTCCGTTCATTCCATTGACATGTGTGGATTTGAGAAACTCTGCGTTGACACCATTTTGATTCAAATGATCATCAAGAATAAGTTCCTCAACATCTGGCAGGTACGGGAAGTTTTCCTTGTCCTCCAATCGGCAGACAGTCACTCTATGGTTTTCTTTCAATGCTTGCTTATTTGACACTGCCACCAAATTTGAGCAGAAGTGCCTTATGGATTCCGGACTAATGACATCCGCAAACACCGATCTTATGCCAACACCAGCAACAGTAATTAGTCGTTGCAGAGGAACAAAGTTCTGAAACTATGACTCAAAGTATGCAAAAAAGAGAACATTATTTGCAAATTTATGAACCTGTATCTGCGAGGAGCAAAGGACAAGGCAGATGGTGAACCAGAAGTTATAAGAGGATTCACCTGGTAAGCATACAAAGAAAAAATGAAAACATGAATCGAGGAAGGAATTAAAGACAGAAGCAGTGCTTGAAAGTGTACTCACCTAGCAAATAGCAATGAAAGACATTGTTGAGTTAGGACATCAAGAGTACCTGGGTCAAGGTATTCTTCTTATTTGAGCCAAAAGGCAGTATGGCAGCAAATGCTGCAATATTCGCCTCCCTCACACCGGTTTCCGTATAAAGTTGGACCACAGGGGAAAGTGCCAACTTCTCCTCAGACCCTTCGTAATTCTTGCAGTCCAAGCACTTACAACTTTCAGAGCAGAGCATGTTGGCCTGGAAGCACTCACAGTATCTCTTTAAGCAGCAGGTTTTCTTACATTGACATCTCCTTTTGTGCTGTGCTGCTAATGGACTTTCCTTGGTAATAGGTGAGTTGTTAGTCAGCTTAGGCTTGAAAGCATTTGGGTTGCGCTCTAAAATATTTTTTACAGTTGCACGCCTCTCGGACTCATTTTCAATATTGTTGTGACAATCAACACATTTGCACCCATTGCAGTAGATTCCAGAAGCAAAGCATTCACAGTACCTTAAAGCAGATAATCATTTTGCAAGAAATCAAATCTACCAAATTGAGAAAGCGGTAAAAATTTGGTTTTACTTTGAAGGTTGGACACTGCATACAACGCAGAATCCTGCAGAATTCTACAGGGAATTTAAGCACCCAGTATGAACTCGATTGAAAAGCCAATTCCAAGAAAAAGCATTGTTTATACTTCACTGCATCAGCCTTAAATACGAGTTTATATGGACAATTACAGGACGAATTATCAGGCATATCGTGCCATACAAATTGTAAAAAACTTCAAGAGATCAATATAACATGCTAGGTGCAACTTCGCAGATTTTTGGGATGAAAAATGATGGTGTAAATAACTAACAATGAATTTCCAGCCTAGAAAGCGCGATGCATAATGAAACTAGTCCATATGAAAGAAATGTACTCACAACTTTAAGCACTTTGTTTGCTTGCAGCCGCATTGTTTATAATGTTCTAGAGTACAATTATCTCCTTTAGCACATTCCTGTGGTTGTGATGTTGAGGAATCTTTCTCTCTACTTCAAAGCAACAAAACAATCAAAAGAAACGACATTAAAGTGCTAAGCTAAAATTTTCTGAACCACATTTTCGTCTTTCACGTGAGAGAACTAATTTGTGTGTACATTTTATGTAGTTACGTCATCCAGTAATCAGTATCCTAAATCAACCTTATACTAGTTGAACACAAAATTTGATGGTAGAAATATAAATGGACAAGAAGATGAAAACATGTTATTAAATCATTCGTGTGAAAGTAAAGCATTTACCAATATCTGGAAACTCTCAATCCCTATGTTAAGTATAGGGAGAAACACAATGTTGTTTGCCGAAAGCTAAAAACAGGAATCATTTCAAGAAGATCTAGAACAGTTCCCTTTTTTTTTTTTTTTTGAAGGATCCAGAACAGTTGCAGTTACTAGTCATTTCTCTTGAACAACAAAAATCAGGAATCATTCCCTTTTCTTTTATTATTTCCATTTTATTAGTCAAAACAACAACATGAAGTTAGCAATGGAGGAGAAATAAGAAGATTTAACTAGAAAACATGTAACATAAAAAACTGAACAAATCTAATCCAAATATCAGTAAACAATATTATCTACTGGAATTTTCCGTTTGGTCTCCTTTGTTTTTTCTTCGAATGAGCAGAAAATAAAATATGAAAATAGTGCACATTTCGTATAAGAAACCTGAAATTGCAGAGGACTCACTCTGTTGAAAATGGAGTTGACGGCGATAAATGAAGCTCCAAGTTAGGCTCCGCGAGCGACTGAAAGCGATTCGGCAACGAAGAAGCGGTAGCCAAAGAAAAGCCCTGGAACACTGAAAAATCTAGCTTTTTGGCGCGAAACCTTGAAACTCCATAAGTGCCTCTTCTTCGCCTCATTTGATTTTGGCGGGAGAGGTCACTTGCTTCTCTGAATCACCACATATTTTGATCACATAGGTAACATTACAAATACATGAAAAGACGTTAATCTTCTGTGAAATTAGTAACGTGTATATTTTCCAATTCTTTGTTTGGCAGCTGAGAAAACGCATGAAAGGAGAGAGAAGCAGTTTTCCTTGAAATGTGAATTTTAGGGACGTTTGGTTTTCACTTTCCGGGAAACCAAACAGCGTGAAACAAAATTTTGAGTAAAACATCAAATTAAGCACTTTTCAATTTGAAACACGAACGTGGCTTTCACTAGCCGGAAACCAAACAACATCATAATTCGAATTAAACGTTGGAAATTTCCATTTTCTCGTAAAACAAACATAATTCCGAATTCCAAATTCAGTAGAAGAAAATCATGTTTAATCAAAGTGATCACGGAAGTTTGCCTTGAAGACAAATGCCGGTGACTAAGCATTGCTCGTTGATGGACGCCGCCGGCGAGCTCCGACTGTACTGCTTGGAGTCAATGGAGAGAGAGGGAGAGAGAGAGATAAGGAAATTTAGGAAAGAATTTGAAACTGAAATGTGAAGAATCCAAAACTTTTTTATATGTGCTGTACTGCTATGGCAAGGGTAGACCGTTGGATCGCCTTTTTTTTTCCCCTCTTATATGTGCTTGAGGATTTAAATGAGATGTACATAGTTGAAACGAGGAGCTTTCTAACCGTTGGATCTAAAGAAAATGTAACCGTTGGATCATCCCAGCTGGACGGATTAAATTAAATGCAGACAATATTTTTTTTTTCCTTAAGATATATTACAATTTATTACCCAAAAAAGTTCCTGAAAACGACAAAACTTAAAAGCGACGGTAAATATTAAACAACAATAACAACAAAATAACCATTACATAACAAAAAGTAATGGCGTAAAATTAAAAAAGATAAGAAAAATTAATGGCGCAAAATTATATAAAAAAAAAAACGCCCTAAAAGAAGCTCAATAGATATTTTATTATTTTGTAACATAAAAATTATTTGGTTTATTTATTGTTCTGCAAAGTTATTTATTTTTATCAAGTTTCTTACTTAATGAATTTTGTTTTGTTTTAATAAGAGTCTTTTTAACTCTTTATCTCTCTCCCCCACACAAGCTAGAGAAAACAGAGTGGATGGTCGCCGGAGTTTCAGGGCCGCCTCGGGGCGCGTAGTTACGCTACTGATCGTCTATTCGTGAGTTTCTTGTTGGTAATGGTGGTGTAGCGTATAATGGTTCCGTTTAAGTGTATCTAAACCAGTTTAGAACTTACAAACCGAACGAATGAGTTTTGTTTCTAGGCGAATTTGTAGTTTAGTGGCTAAGATCTCTTGGCTGGCTATTTCTCTCGATGGCTCATTAATTGATTGCTCTTTACTAGAGGCTTCTAACAATGGTAGTCAGAGGTTTTTTCATTTTTTCAATGTAATTTTTGTGTTTATAATAAGGGCAGTGGTCTCCCTACCTGACCCTCGTTTGTTTTGCTGTTTGTTGTCAATTTTTGATGATCAACTTAAGGCCATTTGTATGTTTTCTGATAGGATTGTCTTGGTCCGACTAAAATTTTTTCTATGCCGTGTAGTTGTCCCCTCTTTGTGGGTTTGGCGATCTATCCCTCTAGCATTTGAAAGCTTATCTCAATGGGAGAGATTTCTTTAATTTGAGTTTTATGTGTGCTCTTTATTAGTGTGCCTATGTATTCTTCCGTTTTCAGGCTTCAAACGTGTGTACGTCTCTTTAATAGATCATTAACATTATACTGAGATGATTATTTATTAATTTTTAATTAAAAAATATGTAAATATAACAGTTAAAAAAAAAGTCTAACCTACTTGAAACCGGAGGAGAATCTTTCTTAAAAAAAGAGAAGGGAAAAAAAACGGAGATAAAATAATGAACGTTGCATACATCGGTGCAAATAAGCAATATCGGAATTTCGGACAAGATCGGCTAGATCGAACAGGAACTTTCTATTCTAATATTAATTTGTTTTATTTTTTTTTCCTTTTCCTTTTTCTTTTTTGAGAAATTAATTATGAACCTTTAGCTACACAGATACAGATTACAGTAATTTAGTATCAGATTGAACGATCTTCGCGTCTATTTCAGAAGCGCCCAGCCCCCCTCGTGTCCCAGCCATTTCTCTCTCTGATTCCGCCATTAACGAAACCGAAACAAGCACCGATTTCACACAAAATTTGCCATAACTCAACATAGAAAGCTTCATGATTTGACTCTCGAACACCCGAGGCGTTTCCTTCACTTCTTCCCAACTCAATCGGACCCCTAACCAGGTTCTGAATTATTTTTCTATTGAATTTTCGATTTCCTTATTGTAGATTTCAATTCCATATTCTAGTATCAAATTCATCCAATTACGAACTCCGATCTGAACCTTGTTATGTTATCCATACCTAATTATTGTATAGTCTAAGTACGGCTAACTTCTGATTGATCCATTTGTTCTTCATGAATTATCCATTTATTTTCGAAGGTATTGATGTAAAATGTGGAGGTTTTGATGTGTTTTGAAATGGCGGGTTGTAATTTGAATGGAATCTGATTTGATCTTTGTAGCCAGAAGATGGCGTGGTTTAGTGGGAATATTTCGTTGGGGAACATCGCCGATCTCGCCGGAGGGGCGGTGAATAAGCTCCAGGAGAGCGTCAAGAGTATCGAGAAGAATTTCGATAGCGCTCTCGGGTACGATGAGAAAGAGAAGGCCGATTCCTCTGGCAATGAAGGTACTTCAGTTCATACGTTCATACGTAGATGTAATAAATATGTTTGCAAGCTCAGTTAAACATCCTTTGCACCATTGTTTTTCCCATCTTTTCTCAGTTCCTCTAAATATTTGCATCTTGAAAAAGATCAATAATAATCAATTCTGTTTGCGCTCCGAAAATAATCAGTTAAACCTCCTGTTACTTGGCTCTCTGGGATTAACTGTAAACTTGGACATCCTGAATTCTAGTCCCACCAGGGGCTTTTTTACTGGTGACGTGTATGCCTTTCTGGGCTGTCTCATTGGTATTTGAGGGGAAAAGAAAAAGAAAAAGAAAAAGAAAAAGAGATGATCTATTTGGGCACCCATTTTTTTATTGCCTTGCTGAAAGGATGGTTTTGTTACTATGTTGTGCTGGCGGGATTCCGTCCAAACTTCAAAGTTATTGAGTAAAATAATGTTTGTTATAGTTAATATTGTGTTACCTTGTATAGAAGTTGAGATTTTAGGTTTAGACTGATCCGTGGTCTCTTCTTAATGCCTCCAGCTTCAGGATTATGGAGTTCATCCACTGACAGGAAAGCGCTCTTTAATCCTGTTATGGCATTTATGGGACACAGAAGTACAGAAAGTGATGCCGAGTCGTCGCAGAAACCCGAATCTGTCGGATCACCTGAAGTCGAGAAACCATCAGGAGAGCAGGAATCTCCTCAGCATCCATCTATGTCAGAGGAAAAAGAAGGGGTCCATACTGACAAACCACCGATGGCTGCACTGGAAGAGGCTGGTGTGAAAGAAGAAAGGGAAGTTGTGACAGCAGAAACAAGTGACGAACATCAAGAAATGGTAGATGGAATAAATGCTGTTATGTCAGATCCTGAAAAGGTTGAAACTGTATCATCTTTGGTGCCTGCTGAACCACCCGAAGCTGCTGTTCAAAATTTTGAGCTGTCAGATTCCGTTGAAAATCAGGAAAGGGAAGAGATGTTAGGAGTTGAAGCCTTAAGGAAATTAGAATCTGTGCAAGAAAAATCAGGAGCCCCTAAGGTAGATCAAGTTGAGGGTACTGATGTTGTGCCTAAGGAGACAGATAATTTCACCAATGTGCATGAGAACATGCATGAACAGAAGGACGAAGTGGAGAGCACTGATGAACAGAAGACACAAGTGGAGAGCACTGAAGAACAGAAGACACAAGTGGAGAGCACTGATGAACAGAAGACACAAGTGGAGAGCCCTGATGAACAAAAAGCACAAGTAGAGAGCTCCGAAGAGCAGAAGACACATGTAGAGAGCACTGATGAACAGAAGGCACAAGCTGAGAGTGTAGAGATATCTCCAGTTCAAACTGGGGGGTTGACAGATACTAAAACTGGAAGTGGAGGTACAGCAGAGCCCTCTGGTTTAACTGAGAATGGCAGCGCTGGACAAACTTTTAATGATGAATTGCCAAGTGCAGTTCCTTCAGATGAGGCTTCAGAGACGGTTCCTGAGCAGGTTTCAACTAAGAACAATATAGTGGTTGGAGTGGATCAGCATGTTGATGATAAACAAAGTTATGTTAGTGAGCAACATTTGAGATCAAGAATAAGTGCTTCTGGCGCTTCAGATTCTGCAGTTGAACTGGAAAGAGTTAAAAAGGAGATGAAAATGTTGGAAAATGCTTTGCAAGGTGCTGCAAGACAAGCTCAGGTGTGTGATGTGATTATTTGGATCATCTTATTTTCTGTGCATCATTTGGATATGTTCTAGGTAACATTCTTTTAAAATTTAAATGCATTTCTACAGTTATGAACTGCCTATCCATTTGATTTTTCCCAGGCAAAGGCTGATGAGATTGCCAAGTTAATGAATGAAAATGAGCAATTAAAATTGGTGATCGAGGATTTGAAGGTGCGTATACTTTTTCTATTATTAAGTTATTATATGTACTTAGATAAGACACACACACACAAGCACCAATTTATTGTTATCTCATCTATTCACTCACCTATTTTCGTAGGAATGCCCTTCCAGTAGTTACTGTTCCGATGCATTCTCTCTGTTTTTTTTTTTTTTTTTATCTTTTCCCTCCCTACATTCATTCACATAAGTTGGAGAGGCCTTATTTTTCAAGTGTTTGTATTTTAACTGCTGAAATTTTTGCATCTATCAGAGAAAAACAAGTGATGTAGAAATTGAGACTTTGAGGGAGGAATACCATCAGAGGGTTGCAACTCTCGAAAGGAAGGTATATCTGTTCATTTAGTCTTGTTCATATGGTCTTGTTTGTATTTTAGCTTGAGTTGTGGTTCATATTTTAATACTCGTCATATTCTTTCACATAAAAGGTGTAGTGAATAGTGAATAATAAATATTCAACACAATCAATCTTACTCTGGGCTTACTTAGATTGTTAACTACGATGCCATCTAGATTGCATGGAAGTATATGGTTAATGGACTTTTAGAAACAATGAGTTACGGTCTCGCATCAGTATTTTTGCTTGTTGCACTATCAAGATATGATGCATATGGATGCAACATACAAGTTCATGTTAGGACTAAATTATATATTGTACAAGGAACGTTGATGTTTATTCCCATCTTAAAGTGAATGATTTTCCTTTGTACTTGCATAGTACAATCACCAATGATTGATGAAGTCCCTGTTTGAGTTCTATTTAAGGACCCTTGGCTTTAATTATTGTTTAAAAAGAAAGCAATATCAGTGTTGAAATGTGCAATTGAAGGTGAATATACGTTGAAGTATAGTACTGGTTGCTAGTGCAGCATTAGATTATGATTGCCATCTCGTTATGTGTAACATAGACATATAGACCCACACGTGTTAAATCTTCATTTTTGTTTGATAACTTTTAATGTACGTGAATCAGGTTTATGCTCTTACTAAGGAAAGGGATACTCTTCGGAGGGAACAGAGTAAAAAAAGTGATGCAGCTGCTCTTTTGAAGGAAAAAGATGAAATTATCAACCAGGTTATGGCTGAAGGTAAAGATTTTTGAAAACTGTCATAGTTGCATGCAATAGACAACCCCTGCCCAATACTTTGCGTTTTATTCCTTGACACATGAAGTGCATTAACCTTAACGTGATTATGTGTTTTGTTTTCTGATATTAAAACTCTTGGATGTCTCCTTGGTCAATAGGACCTGCTGTTATAAGAAGAGTCGGGGAGGATGAATTGTGATTTCAGCAGATTATTATTGAAAGAGTTTCCAACTAGGTTCAATGCTCCAGCTAATTTGACGCATAAAATGAATTCTAAAGATGCTTTTTCCATCTTCTCAAACATGCCTTGTTGTTTATTTCCGAAACAAAGAGCATGTCTTCTCTTATTGTACGATAGAGGTTTGTTTTTTTGGTTTTAATATAGTCTGTCTAAAGGAGCAACGAGGCCTTCCTTTCATGGATGGTTCATATTTGAAGATGTTTTTTTATTGTACAGGCGAAGAGCTTTCAAAAAAGCAGGCTGCTCAAGAGGGTCAGATTAGAAAATTAAGGGCTCAGGTATCGGATCATGCTGATATGTCATCCAACTTTTCCTTCTTTACCTTTTATTTTTTTTATTTTTATATATATGTTATGTTATTCATTGTTCTTTTCTTTTTGTCTTGTGAAAGCTAGATTAGGGAGCTTGAGGAAGAGAAGAAGGGGTTGGTTACTAAGCTTCAGGTAATTGATTACTCTAGAGTGTACGAAAATTGTTATTAAGGCTTTCATTCTTCTGAACACTAAAAAACAACCATCTCGTTCAGTCGAATAAAACTTAAATAATTGGCGTGGACTTCCCTTAACTTAATAAGTCGGAGTAGTCTTTCTGGAAATTTAGTTGGATTTAAGCCTTTGTTTTCAACATTGGCTGGCTGGTTCATGCTTAATTTTTAAATTTGACTTAGTCTTCATATTAGATATGGGGTTCAGTTCTCAAAGTTTGAAGATCTTTAAATGTCTTTGGTGTATTCAGCCTACTGTTTGATCCCTTGCTTAGATTGTTTCTTGCGTATTGTTGCCAATTATTTTAGGATATTCGTTTTTGAAAAAGAAAGTTTAAAAGAATTTGGAAGCACGTGGAATTCTTTACGTAGTTTAAACACTCTTCTAATTTTAGTTTGCTGGTATTTAAAAGTTTGCTGGTATTGCTGCTTGGACTCGTTCAGAATGAATAATGGGTATACATGACAAATATCACCAGGTAGAAGAGAATAAAGTAGAGAGTATAAAGCGGGACAAGACAGCTACAGAGAAGTTGTTGCAGGAGACAATAGAAAGACACCAATCAGAACTTGCATTGCAAAAAGAATTTTATACCAATGCTTTGAATGCTGCCAAGGAGGCTGAAGCTTTGGCAGAGGCACGTGCGAACAACGAAGCAAGATCAGAACTAGAGAGTCGTCTAAGGGAGGCTGAGGAACGTGAATCTATGCTAGTTCAGGCACTTGAAGATTTGAGGCAAACTCTAAGCAGAAAGGAGCAGCAGGTTTTTGTTCTGTTGGTTGTTTTTTTGTTTGGTTCCAATAAATGGCTTAAAATTGTTGTTTTATTTGTGTTCTTTATTCTTTGCTAGGCTGTATTTAGAGAAGACATGCTTCGCCGGGACATTGAAGACCTTCAGAAACGTTATCAAGTGTGTTAAGCTCCCTCGGCTGAAGTTAAAGCTTTGCTTTCTTTTTTTTTCTCTCACCTGACTTCCGATTTAATTTGGCTTGTAGGCAAGTGAACGGCGCTGTGAGGAGTTGATCACACAAGTTCCTGAATCTACGAGGCCTCTTCTGAGGCAGATTGAAGCTATGCAGGTATGCATATTTCAGATGCATTTTTGGTATGTCACGAAGAGAAATGGTGGCCTTTCCATTTACTCGGGTCAACTAATTAGGTTCTTTTTGACATGTCCCTTTATTTGTAACAGGAAACAACTGCTAGAAGAGCAGAAGCTTGGGCGGCTGTAGAAAGATCCCTAAATTCTCGGTTCCAGGTCTGCATATTATTCATGCAATATATGGTTCAACTGAAACTTATACATCTTTTAAAAAGAAAATGGGAATATTTATTCTTGTTGAACGTATAGGAGGCAGAGGCCAAAGCTGCAGCTGCTGAGGAAAGAGAGCGATCTGTGAATGAACGCTTATCTCAGACCTTATCTCGAATTAATGTTCTTGAGGCTCAGGTTCTCCTCTTTATGGGTTATATTCTGTTGCATAATATACTTGGGGATTCAATTAGTATGATATTAACTTATGCTAGATATATATTTCAGATTTCTTGCCTTAGAGCTGAGCAGACACAGTTAAGCAAGTCTCTTGAAAAAGAGAGAAAAAGGGCAGCTGAAAATAGGCAGGAGTACCATGTAGCAAAGGAAGAAGCTGACACGCAGGAAGGTCGTGCTAACCAGCTTGAAGAAGAAATAAGGGAACTCAAGCGTAAACATAAGCAAGAGTTACATGAAGCTCTAACGCATAGGGAACTGCTACAACAGGTATTCTCGTTATTTAGTAAAGGCTTTTTTATCAGCTTTTTTTGTCTTTTTTTTCTTTTCTTTTCTTGTAAGTTTTTTTCTATCTTTAGTTAGAACTATTGAAGTTTAGTATGTTGCATCTTTGGTTGTTTGACTGCCTAGTTTACATTATAATTAAGTTATTAGTTCCCATTGTTTTTGTTTGGGTTTCTCTCAAAATTTGATCATACATAGAGCATTTGTAGTGTTTAGAACGAATTAATTTGATACTTGTCACATTCATCCATATAATAAGCATTGACGAAGTGGGTGGATAGACACAAATGAGATTTTTCTATGCCTCCAATCCAAACGATGGAGAATGCAACAAGGATGCATCCCACTAAGCTTATTGGGAGCCTTTTTTTTCCTTTTGATGATTTTCTTTGTAGACCATCCCCACCTTTTTTTTTTTTTTTTTTTTTTTTTTTTTTGGGTTTAATGCTATTCAGTTTTCCTGAATTAAACCTTTGAATTGAATTTGAATTGCCAGGAGATAGAAAAGGAGAAAGCTGCTCGTTTGGATTTGGAAAGGACAGCTCGCGTCCATTCTGTTGTCCATTCTGTTGTACCTGATCAAACTCCCATTAGGCAGAATTCTGTGTTTGAGAATGGTATGACACTTAAATTCTATTATATCATTCCATTTTTCTTCCCATGTGATATTGATTTTCTCACCTTTTTCCAGGAAACTTGAGCCGAAGACCTTCAAGTGCTAGCAGCCTTGGGAGCATGGAGGAAAGCTATTATCTGCAAGCTTCTCTGGACTCATCTGATGGTTTATCGGAGAGGAAGAATGCTGGAGAGGTAACCTTGAACCCCTATTATATGAAGAGTATGACACCAGGTGCTTTTGAATCTGCTCTTCGTCAAAAGGAGGGTGAACTTGCATCATACATGTCCCGTTTGGTAAGTTCCCCCACTTTTCCCAGGTTCTCCTATGCAACAACTTTGGCACCACATATTTTCATATTGAGTGCTGTCGCATAACCCATATGTGAGCTATGTGGAGAGCTTCGTTTATTTGCTTTAGCAATTTTTTTATTAGTACCATTACAAAGTTTGTGAGTTCTATTAATCTTTATCAAGTTTAAATCTTTTTGTATTTTTAATAATTTACTCTTATAATTTCCTCAAGGCATCAATGGAATCTATCCGCGATTCTCTTGCTGAGGAGTTGGTCAAAATGACCGAGCAGGTGCGTATCTATTTGTTACCTGTCCTTTGACCTATGCTGTCTGTTGAATTTTTTCCCCTTCCTGTTAATTTCACTTGGGTCCATGCTTTCGCAACTGAACTTGAGAATTCCGTACATTGTTCCAGTGTGAAAAGTTAAGGGCAGAGGCTTCCACATTACCTGGTATTCGGGCCGAGTTGGAATCACTGAGGAGGAGACACTCTGCAGCGCTGGAGCTAATGGGTGAACGTGATGAAGAGGTATAACTAGCTTCCTACTTAAGTTCCTTTTGCTTTATTATAAAACTAATGCGGGCGTTGAAGTTTGAATGTCGTGAGATGGTGTCTATCTTGATTTATGTGAAGGCGTTCTGTTTCTAAGATGGTTTTCCATATTAGATTAGATTGTAAGGTCTTCTCACCTTTCATGTTTCCTTGAAATCAACTCTAAAGCTTCAAAAGAAGCCTCTTTCCTGCATTGACAAGCATCACAGGCTTGAACTTAAGGAAGTAGTTCGTGCCTTACCTAAAATAGCGCTACATTAGTTGCTTGATAATTCAGAATTTGAGTAATACCTGCAATGCTCGTGGATAGCTATTACTAACACATGTGACATTCCTTTGGTTTTCTTTATGTGGTGTAGCTCGAGGAACTCCGTGCTGATATTATAGACTTGAAGGAGATGTACAGAGAGCAAATAAACTTGCTTGTGAATAAGGTATTTCGCTCAGCAAGATTTAGCAATTTCTGTTTCTTAGTTCTCATCCTTTTTTTCCACCTTGTACATACCGAATACTTACACTTTCCTATACTTACAGATCCAAATTTTGAGTTCATCAATTGGAAATTCATAGCAAATGAACGTCTAAGGTATGAAGCCATTTGCCAATTCTCGTCTTTCATGGTATAGATGATGGATTTACTCAGGAGAACGCAATTGGCTGCTAAAATGTTTTCCCTCCATACCCGTTTTTTGAAGTATGTTTTGAGCTGTAGTGTTTAGGCAACCATAGACAAGGGTATTTCTTTTTTTTTTTGTTCCTTTTTTAAAAAAAAACACCTTGATATGCATGTAACTATTGACTTGCTGTATAGCACGAATGTTGTTGTGTCAAGTATCAAACTTGAAAAATTTTCAAGTTTTCCTTATTGATATATTTCTAATAAATAAAGTGCATTCATTTCTTTTTTCCCTGGAAAACATATTGTAGTTCACGTTCTCTTGTGCCTCAGTTCCATTACTAGTTTGTCAAATGGGAGTTTCGCGCGTCTCCTTTATTTTTCCCATTTTGTGCCCTTGTTTTCAATCCAAATCCTTTGATCACATAACTACTATATCGTTACTATCTACACTGGACTTGGAATCTACAGGGTCCCGCAATTTAGATTCCGAACGAGCTAGCTAGAGAAGATTGGCGACGTCTGTAATGGTCCAAAATGAAAAGAATTTCAAGGCATGAGCTTTAAAAATCAGAACCAATACCGATGTGAATGTGTCGTACTATTGTCCAGGAGATCATGCCTGATTCATCCGGAGCTCCAGTTTCAAATTAGCGTTCATATGGAGAATAGTCGTCATGCATGCTTAATTTTGTCATTTGCCAAAACGCCTTTTATTCCATAATTCGCAGTTAACGAATGGATGCTGAATATCCATTTTAGTGAAAGTTATGTTATCATGTCACGTTAAAGCTTTCACAATGCGTATGGGGCTCTCTCAATGTCTCTTTCCGAGTTGGAACCGCTGGTTTCTGCACTAACACGTGAAACTTTCTTTGAGGTTTCGTCCTTGTGAGTTACAATCTCTCGAATGGACAGGCACTACGTAGTGTTCATGAATTTTGCCAAAATTTTCATGTGATTATGCATCGCTTTATGGCCCTTTGGTCCATACTTCTCTCGCGTTTAATTTTATCACTAGATGATATCTTCCTAATCAAACTCGTGTTTCTTACAACTACATGTATGTTGAGTTCGACATTTATAGTATTTTTTTCTTTTTGCCTTGCTATTTCAAGAGGACTAATGCCATGACTTTTGCAGGCTGACCTAGCGACAACCGAAATTACAACAATAATAAAATAAAAAATAAAAAATAAAATCTAATGAATATTTTCCCCCTCCCCCTTTGCTTCCATTTTGTGTGGCTTAAGTTGCAAGTAACCAAGGATTTGTTACGATTTAGTAGAGCACAAATAAAGGGTGCATCAGATCAGTCAATACAGTTCTACTTTGACGTTATCTTTTTAATTATTTTTGCTAAAAAACGTTATCTTCTTCTTATTGCTTGTTGTTCACCTTTCCTAACCCAAAAAAAAAAAAAAAAAAGAAAGCCATAAATTTGGAGAAAATAAAAGAACCAATCAACAATTCCCCCATTATGATAATTCTTTAATCTCATCCTTAACACAACGATTTAAAAATTTCCTACCCAAACAAAATGAAGAAGAAGAAGACGGGACAAAACAATCAGCTCAATGCAATTGACCCAAAAACTGATAAATGAATGAAAAAATATATCTTAAAAAAAAGCCACAAAAGGCCAAAAAGCTGTGAAAGATCGTGTCAGCATACGATTGGACAAAAAGAATCATTCGCAGATTGCAAAACACCTGATCCAGTTACCTGCTAACAATCGGGAACATTTACTCTCAATTATTTCACTAATTTAATTTTAAATTTTAAATTTTATTATAATAAAAAAATTTTAAAAATAATCATATTTAATTTTTTTTACTATAATAAAAAATTTACATCTTAATTTAAATTAAAAATTCAAATTAATATAAACTATAGTCATATGAGAGCAGATCTAGTACTCTCTTTTGAAAAAAAAAAAAGATTGGACAAAAAGCTGTGAAAGATCGTGTCAGCATACGATTGGACAAAAGGAATCATTCTCCAACTACAAAACACCTGATCCAGTTACCCGCCAACAATCAGGAACAGGTGTCGTTGTGGTCCTCTGAGAGCAAATCTAGTACTCTGAGAGCAGGTATCACCGTCTTAGATCCGTGTTTGCTTTACACCCCCAGTTTTCTCAGCTAACAAACGCCATGCGATAGTCATTATATTGTCATCATCATCACTCTTCATATGTAAGACTGATTACTCTCATAACAATAATAATAAGAAAAGTATAAAAAAAATCAATAAAATAAATAAAAGGGATGATCTCTCAGATTTCCTTGTCTTCGCTCCAAAAGTTGGCAGACACCCACAAATTATAAGTCATTAATGATTAAACCACTGATACTGACTCCTCCAGCGCATTTTAGCACTCACCTGTTCTTCTCCTTCTTCTTCTTCTTCTTCTTCAATCCTCTTTCGCTCTCGCATTAAATTCAATCAGATCGTTTTCCACCTCTACATTTCACCAAGGTACTCATCCCTCCCTCCCTCCCTCTCTCTCTCTCTCTCTCTCTCTCTCTCTCTCTCGTACGAAAGGAATATAAACAGTTCTTAGTTTGTTATCTCTCTGTTGAGAAGAAAGATATGGTGAGTTTTTAGTATTTCTGATCTTCAGAGCGAAAATGTTTTGATTTTCTTATATTCTTGTTTGCTGTGCCTCTTCATCAAACACATCTACATTGCATCTAACATATAATGAGAGTACTTAAAAGTTTTTTTTTTTTTTTTTTTGGTTGTTGCAGGCAGAATACGGTGTAGCGGAGTTTGCAGGTTTGCATAGTTCTGAAATGCGGGGGCGTCAGCGTGGGACGTCGAAGGACCACACCAGTGCTCACGACAAAGAAACTTCTGGTTCTCTCTCTTTATTTCTTCCTTATTTGATCATGGATTTATTAATTTTTTTTAATTATTTTTTGGAGGCTGGGGCTAGATATTTCTTAAAAATAGCCTTTTATCAGCTGGATTTTTCACGTTTTTGGTCTCAACATTGTGACTTATTTTAGAAAGGCCATCCTTTAGGATGCTATAACGCTTTGTAAAAATTTCATCCTTACATTGTAAGACACATTTTGTTAAAATTTATCTTCTTGTGTGAGAACAAGACATGTTGAAAGCTTTTTTTTCCTTTTTATTAAAAAAAAAAAAGGAATTATAACTGACATTCATGGTGCTTTTTTATATGGACTTTTTTGTTAGTACGTTTACTCAGCGGCAAAGATGTTGGGAACCCTTCATGGAAACGCTCTTTACCTCATATGCTTGTCGCGATTCTTTCTTCGTTCTTGTTTGGTTACCATCTCGGGTATCTATCAAATCCTTGTTTGCTTTTTGTGAAAATTTTGTTGCAAGAATTGTAATTTTTATTATGTGTTCTGTTATTTTGCCGATGCAGAGTGGTTAATGAGACACTAGAAAGTATTTCCGTGGACCTCGACTTTAGTGGGAGTACCTTAGCCGAAGGTATTTCATTTTATTGGCGTTCTAAATGGATTTGGGTTTTTCTGTACTGAATGCACTCAAAAAGATTTCTATCTTTTGTTGTATTGATTGTAGGTCTAGTGGTGAGTACATGTTTAGGAGGTGCATTTGTTGGATCTATATTTAGCGGCTCGATTGCAGATGGAGTTGGGCGTCGGAGGGCGTTTCAGCTCTGTGCGCTGCCAATGATAATTGGTGCATCACTAAGGTCTGCAATATATGCGTGCAATACTTATTGTTTTTTATTTTTTTTAATTGCTTAACCAAATAGATGCTCCTACAATATGTGTTTTCCCAAAGGGAAAATCTTCCCTTTCTTTCTGTTTCTGAATCTACCTGCCTTCGGTGGGAATTGTGTCAGTCTAGCCACTCTAGCATTTCTTCTAATGAAACTCACTTAACAAAAGCAAAAGGAGATTACCAAAGAAACTTGTCAGCCTCATTTTCACTGGATTTTCTTTATTTGTGCGTGTTCATCATGTTGTCTGTAAGTTTGCATTTTACTCTCTCATTTATTGACTGCTATGACTGGGATTAGCAGAAATTGGGGAAGAGCAAATGCTAGAAATGAATCACGTCACAACCAACCACTGATATACATAACACTTCCTAGAGATGATACTCCATATATCGTACTTAGGTTCTTTCGAACGAATGGAATGATTTTTCTTTTAAATTTCTGACAACTTGCATGTAGCATGTTCGTGGTGTAGTTAATGATAGCTTGCGCAAGGCTTACCAGAGAATTCAAATAATCTTGCAGTGCAACGACTAAAGGTCTGTGGGGTATGCTTCTAGGGAGGTTTTTAGTTGGAATTGGAATGGGCATTGGCCCAGCTGTTGCAGCTCTCTATGTAGCAGAGGTGCGAGATATGTTCTTTTTACTAACAATTGAAATCTGCAAGATTGTATACTCCTGTTTGTAATAGCCTTTGTTTTAAGTTACTTCTATGTCTAATGCTTCATCCACATGAACAGATTTCTCCGGCCTTTATAAGAGGCACATTTGGTAGTGCCACACAAATTGCTGCATGTCTTGGAATTATGGCGGCTCTCTTTATTGGACTCCCAGCTAAGGAAATAGTGGGTTGGTAAGACGTTTAAATTAACCTTTGAAATAATTGGTCTTTTCTGTTGTTAAGGTGACAACTTCATTTATGCCTGTGACAAACTTTGTACAAAGACGTTCTATGAATCTGAGTTTGTCCTCAGGTGGCGGGTTTGTTTTTGGGTATCTGCTGTTCCTGCTGCAGTACTTGCTTTTCTCATGGAGTTCTGTGCAGAGAGCCCCCATTGGCTTTTCAAGGTTAAATACTATCATGTGTTAGTCATCAGTCTCATTAACAGTAATTTTCTTCATAACACACCTACTTAACATATCAAACAAAATCACGAGACTCATATTTGATTTGTTTTCATTCCGCTGTACTTATGGTTTTTTATCATTTGGTTCAGAAAGGAAGAGGCCCTGAAGCTGAAGCTGAATTCGAAAAGCTTTTAGGAGGAATACATGTCAAATCTGCAATGGCGGAACTGTCCAAGTTCGATAGAGGGGATGAATCGGATACAGTTAAGTTGTCAGACCTACTCCATGGCCGGCATTTTAAAGGTATAAATTCTTTGTTATAAAGCCTAAGACCCTTTGATCTAATGGCACGGGGAGGGGGGTTGGGGAGAGCTTTCGGTGGGGTCGTGTGGGATCGTAACACATAATCTTTTTTTCTTCTTTTCGATAGGACACATGCTATATAACATATGCTTAGTTTATGTCATCTGTATGTTTCCCTCTACGTGATTGCCTCATCATTTCAATATTTTGCAGCGGTTTTCATGGGCTCTACCCTTTTTGCTTTTCAACAGCTATCTGGCATAAATGCTGTTTTCTATTTCTCTTCTACCGTCTTTAAAAGCTTTGGGGTACCGTCAGATGTTGCAAACATATGCGTGGGAATCTCAAATTTGTTTGGTACAGATTCCTCTTACTTTGCATCTTTGACAGATATGCATATAATGCATGTATGTACATGGATTTAGTTTACTCCTTATGCAACTTCAGGATCGGTAATTGCGATGACATTGATGGATAAACTTGGAAGAAAAGTGCTTCTGCTCGGAAGTTTTTCTGGCATGGTAACCTCTAAAAGAAGAAAAAAAAAATACTGTTTGAATAATGGACGTCAACCAACAAATGACATGTTCTCTGACCGCATTTCTTCTTTAGGTAGTGTCATTGGTCCTCCAAATAATTGCAGCAAGCTCTTTCGCATCGGGATCTAGGGCATTGTACCTATCAGTTGGTGGCATGCTTCTGTAAGTGGCGAATCTTCTACAACTTTAACTATATAGGAGAGTAGGAGACAAAGAATGAACATGAAGGAAAACTTAGCATCAAGACAAAGTTGCTAGATCACGTCATCTGAAAAGTTTTATCTTTACACGATTTGAATCCATTTAGATTAAGATAAGCTCAGAAGCTTTTGTTATATTACTCTTATTTGGCTAAACGCGAAACAAATGCAGATTTGTCTTAATGTTTGCTCTCGGTGCTGGTCCAGTCCCCAGTCTCCTTCTTTCTGAAATATTTCCTGGTCGGATTAGGGCCAAGGGAATGGCAGTTTGCATGGCTGTTCATTGGGTAACTTTCAAATCTGGTCTTTCTTGCTATGAATTCTGGCTTCTAGTTTTGTTCCATAAAGTGCCTATTTTCTGATCGAGTTGTTAAGATTGTTTGTGTCTCGCTGATAAAGATTGGTGCCTTTAACAGGTGATAAATTTCTTCGTCGGTCTATTGTTTTTGCGCTTGCTCGAGCAAATTGGGGCGCAATATTTGTATTCGCTCTTCGCCGCCTTTTGTTTCACCGCAGTGATCTTTGTGAAGAGAAATGTGGTGGAAACGAAAGGAAAAACACTCCAAGAAATTGAGATTGCACTTGTTCCACCAGCGTAAAGGTATTAATCATTTTTGTAATGACTCTAGATAAATTTCTTATGTTATCCTTATTTTTGATGCTGCTTTTTTCCGCATCTAATCTTTCTACCGTACATTATTGTGCATTTTTATTTTTACTTGCAGGCAAGATAATAACATTCACTTTTATCTGCATATTCTTAAAACTACAGACTCTATAGTTATCAACTGGGCTAAGACGATTCCATCATGTGCTCACATTCGAAGGCCAATGTATATTGTTGGAGTGTTTTTTTTTTTTTTTTTTTTTTTTGGTTCGAGTATTTTTGTGAGCGCATTGATGTTATTTTGTATTGGAATTTATGGATGTAACTACTAAATGATAGACCAAAAGCTAAAAAATTGTATGTCACTTTAATAAACAAACTCAGAAAATATCATGTAACCCCTGCTGGAAGCTATCTGATCCGTCCATCTCCTTACTGACGGGTGGGAGCTAATTGGTATAGCTTTGTTAACTAAATCTATTCATCTGAAATTCTAACGAATGAAAACAAAATTATGTTTTATCCCATGAGTGGGTTAATAATAACCAATAATGTTGAGAGAATCTCTTCTTGTGATTTTAACATGTGTAGTAATTTAATGGAAATCAAATGATAAATCAAGTCCTGAAAATTTATTTCAAAAAAAAAATCAAGTCCTGAAAATCAATATTCTCTCTCTCTTGCTTTATGAATGAAAACAATTTTTTTTTTTTTTTTTGCGTGGAAAATTTTGAGAAATAATTAACCGACTGATATACACCATTTTTTTTTTAATTTTAAGCTTTTTTTTAATGTAATTTCAAGCTTCTAAGTGATTGGTACGTAATTATTTTCGTCAATTGTGAATTTCTAATGAATATTTTTTTTTTTAAAAAAATTTGAGCTTTTACGTTATTGATATGTAATTTTAATATGGAAGGGACCAAAATATTTTAAAATGTTAAATTTGGAGGATGGTAAGCTATTCTTTAAGGAAACTTTTACGTCTATATCTATAGATATATAAAAAGAATGCATAAGCAAGAAGCTGGCGGTTGACCAGTTTGCTTGTGTATCGGGCATTTTTTTTTCTCCTTTTTTTTATTAAGCCTGGACGTACTTTTGTTAACCTAACAGTATCTGTAAGTGCAATTTGTCTTTCTTGTTATCAGTGTTTCTCTTTCTTCTTCAAACCTTCGCTTTTCTTTTTAATTTCTGTGTATTATTTTAATAGTTTGTCTTTTTGTTATCAACATAATTACGTTTTTTTTTTTCTTAAAATATATTTTTTTCTTTCCTTTTCCTGTGCTATGTTTGATTACCTTTCATTTTGTGCTTCTTTATTTTTAGGTGAGTATTATTAGTGGATGTTGGATAACTACTTTTAGGAGTATGAATTGGTAATGTATTTCTTTAGAAGAAGGAAACATAATGAATGAGAGAGAAAATAAATTACAGAGAATAATTAAATAGTTATGTAAATTAATTACTTAAAAGTGTACAATAAAAAAAAGAAAAAAAAAACAATGAACAATTGTATATGCTTTTCTTCTTATAATAAATTACTATAAAAAATCTCTATTATAAGAAGCGTGGATGGACATGAAGATTTCGTACTTCAACTCCTGCTTGCTTATTTTCAGTTTTTTTAAAGCTTTTTTTTAAAAAAAAAAAATTTACTTTGCTTGCTTGCTTTAAACCTTTTTTTTAAATTGTATTTTTCAACTTTTTTTCCTTTCCATTGTCTTTAATTGTTTTTTAAATGCTGTTCTTTTTTTCTTCTTCTTCTTCTTTTTTCAATCTTTTATATTTCATTGTTTCCCATTAAAATATTTTTTCATTAATTTTCTCTTTAAACACCTTCTTATTTTTTCTTACTTTCATTACTTTTATCTCTAAACACCTTCTTATTTTTTCTTACTTTCATAAATATTTTCACTTGTTTTGCTTGCTTGCTTTCAAGCTGCTTCCTTTTTTTTTTTTTTTTTTTACTTTATTTGCTTGCTTTCAAGTTTTTTTTTTAAATTGTAATTTTCAGCTTTTATCCTTTCTGTTTTCTTTAATTATATTTTAAATGTTGTTCTTTTTCTTCTTCTTTTTTAAATATTGTATTTTTCATTGTTTCCCATTAAAATAATATTTTCATTTATTCTCTCTTTAAACACCTCATTTTTTTTCACTTGTGAATATTCTCCATTACTATATATGTATACTTATAGTAGAGAAGATGTATATATTTTTTCAACTATCATTATACATAATATAAAATTGTTGATTTTCATGGAACCATAATTTTATTTAGGTTAAAATTTAAAACTCCTAATATTTTAAACCGTTATTGGAAAAATATGTATGATTATCATTTTTTAGTTTGTAAATAATTATAAATTGGCTATATTTAATTTATGTTTATCATTATTAAAACATTGTTTGCGCCCCATAAAAAGACATGGTTAGCATTGACTTAAAAAAGAATAAGTCAAATTATTAAGATATTTATTTATTTCTTTGTAAAGATATAATGAAAAAAAATGTGTTTGTATTGAAACATTACTCATCATATTTAATAATTTTAAATAAATTTGAAAAAAAAAATATGCACATTGTAAATTGAAAAAAAAATGTTAATTAATAACGAGACGTGCCTAAGCTAGTTAGTTAATAATAGTTCTATTCCGTATGACTAAGATATTAAATATAGATCTATAAGTATCATTATTAAGATAATGCAAATTAATAAACTAAATTTGTAATTACAAGCGAAAAAATATTCTTAATTAATTTTAGTAAAACATGCTACTTATACTGAATTTTTAGTAAAAATATGACAACTTTTATTTACATTTCTTATATCTTTTCATGATAAGAAAATATTTTCTATGTTAAAAGGTATAAACTCATTAAATATTTCAAATTTAGATATATATATATATATATATATATATTTTTCCAAACATGTAACTTTATCATCAAAACTTCTTGTGTTCTATCGCAAGAATGTTCCACTATTATATTCTTTTGAGAATTATGTGCTTCAAATATTTTAATTTTAAAGTGAATAATGTAATTGAAATGTTAATAAATAAATAACGAGTTTTGACATTTTATTTTTCTTAAAAAAATCATAAAATCCCATGTTAAAAAAACAACATAAAATAAATCAACTGTAAGAATTTTTTTTTTCTAAGAAGTTATACAACGGCCTAACTGTTATTTTACATCTATAAAATTCCACCTTTTATTCCTCTTAACATTTTCAAAATTGATATTCACATAATCATTTTCTGAAATAGTATTGTTACTAATCAACACGTGCCAAAGGCACGTGTCACACTCACTAGTTTCATAAAAATTGAGGACTTCTTTATATAATAATAATAATAATAATAATAATAATTTCCTAGCAAATAATAATAATAAATTACAAAAAATTATATTTAAATTATACCTTTTGTAACACTTTACTCTTGATCTTTAAAACATAACATATATTTCCCTTGACCAATGAAATGTTAACAAAAAAGACCTAATTCGTTAGGTTTTTAACTGAAATTTACATTTAATTTGCTATTTTAAAGGTATTTTAATTATTTTATGGTTTAAAATTTAATTTGAACATAAACTAATTTAAATATTAAAAAAACTTCATAAATTTTTTTATTCTACCAAATAAAGTTCATAGAATTTTTAACTTACATTCTATCAATAATGTATGTATCATAATTAAAAGTTTAAATTTAAATTATTTCTAAATTCAAACTAAATTTTAAACCATTAAGCTATCAAAATACCCCAAAAATAACAAATTGCATGTCAATTTCTCCTAAAAAACCTAACATAATGGGATTTTTTTGCTAACATTCCATTGTTCAATGAGAACATATATTACGTTTTAAAGATTGAGAGTAAAGTGTTACGAGAGGTATAATTCAGGAGAAGTTTTTGTAATTAATCTTAATTATTATAGGGCATGTCTATGGTAGGGGCGTTTTTTCCCTGTCGGTAGGGTATAATTTAAGACAATTATATTTGAATATGACGGTAGAAAAGGATGAAGCACTACCAAAATAAACTGAAAACTCCTACATATGATAATTACAACATTCCTTTTTTAAAAAAAAAATGATTATTTTAATAAATATCCTCCTCAAAATGTCCCTTAATTTTTTAAAACAGGTCAAAACACCTCTTGATGTATATAAAAGTATTCAAAACACCCCTTCATCCATATTTGTGTGTCATTTGGATAGAAAATGCATAATGACAGTTGAAATGAGTATTTAAAAATTAATTAAAGATATTTAACTAATAAAAATTAATAATAATGAATATTAAAAATAATAAAGAAACAAAACTTATATATTAAAATCAATAAAAAATAATAAAAAACCCCCAAAAAAGTTATTCTTTCTTTTTGCTTTACTTGAGTTGCAGAGAAAAAAACCCAAACCCTAGAGCTGCTTGTACCCATGCCTTTGGTGAGAGAGGACGTTCTTGGTTTGCGAGGTTGGTTTCGATGACTAAAGCTGCTTCTGGAGCAGAGGTTACCTCCGTAAGGGGTGGAGGTGGTTTGCGAATACGGTCAGTGGCCGAGAGAAGGCGTACCAAATCGACGACTTAGGGCAAAGGAGTTCCGACGCTTCGGGAGGCGGTAATTGGGGACAGGCTGAAGGTGGATGACGAAGTGGGCGAAGGGAGGCTGGGTTCAACGACGTTCATTTGGGTCGATGAGTTGGAGACCAGATCAGCTTGGGTCGGTGTCGTGGGGAGCATATTGGGGATGGGTTGGTACTGGAGAATGAGTGGCCGCCTCAGGAGGCGGTAGGGCTGTAAGAAATCATCCCAAACCCGACGAATCCGGCTGAGCCAAGCCGACCCTACTCGAAAATCACGGGTTTCCAATTTTTTATTTAATTTTCAGTTTTAATTATGCTTAACCCGCACTGCGCGGGTAGGGGCACGGGGTGGGGTTACATGAACCCGAGGTAACCCTACCCAGCCGAACATGTTCAAAGTAGGTAAAATAATGTCCAACACTTCAAATTCTTACTTTCATAAGTTTATGAACTTTATGCATTTAAACTGTTAACTTATTTATGTTTTGGATTCACGATTTGTGTAAAAAATGCTTGTATGCCATAGTTGTTGAATTAGGACATTCTTTATTTATATTGGAAGTGTTTGATTTCAAAGTGAGTGTTTTAATTGTTCACCTTGCATTTAGACCCCCTCTTGAAGGAAATGCATGTTCTGTTTGATAATGATTTTTTCTGTAACAAGCACATATTAATTGACTAAAAAGTGATCATGTGGTCCTTGAGATCACCAACCCGAGTAACCCGACCCTACCCGAGGTCACCCGAAAGGTTGCGGGTTTGTAGACTTAAGAGAGTGCCGCGGCCTAAAATTTTCTCAACCCGCACTGGTCGGGTAGGCTCAATTTTTTAGCTCAATCCTACCCTACCCGGCTGATTTACACCCCTAGGAGGCGGCAATGGCCTCGGGGGCTAGGTTGATTTCTATTTTCGTTTTTTTAATTTTTGTTTTGGTTTTTTTCTTAGCCTTTGAATGTTATTTGATTTTTGTGTCATTTTATATTAAGGGGTTATTTGGTTAGGGGATTCGTATCCCGATTCGAATCATAGTTCATGGTTCGTTATAGTATTTTTTCTCATAAAAAATACACGTAAATAAAAAATAGTTCTAATCTCGTGATTTTAATTCATGAACTAAACATCTTCTAAGTAATTGGTTTTTTATCAACAATTAAGGTTACATTTTAAAATATTTTTTATTAACTTGTAATGGCATGACCCTATAGCAGTCTGTTAAAATTATAAACAGAAATAAACGGATGGGTTGTCGTTTTCTATACCTTAGGAAGTATTTTAAATCGTTTTGAAAAAAAAAAAAAAAAAAAAAAAACATTTTAAAACAATGTACATATTTCACGCATTTACGAAAATAATTCTTAAAAAAAAAATTTTAATTAAGGCTCATTTAGTTTATTAATTTGAGTTTTTAATTTGAGTTAAGATATAATTTTATGTGAGAATTTTTTACTGTAATAAAAAAATTAGATGTGATTGTCTATAAGAGTTTTTATTATAGGAAAACTCAAATTCTAAATGAAATGAACTGAGTATCTTCTTCCCTTCTCCACCATCGGACCCAAACTTTCCCCACAGCTGGAGAATCATCCCCGAGAAGATCTCTCGACTTCGTTCCGCACGATACCAAAGTCGGCAGCTTGGCCCCCTTCGCCCCCCACTGTTGAACCCCTAAAGACTCGGCCACCTTCGAGATTTGGCCCCTCCTCCGACGGCGCCGCCACAAACCAGACAAAACCCGTTACCCTTTATGCAAGTACGCAAGCCCTTTCTTCTAGTTTTTGACCAGCACCTCCCATGAATTAGTTCTCATTTTTCACTTCTCAAAAAGAACTTTGATTATCTTCCTTTTTTCTTTACGATTATATTTCTTCGAACAACAAATTCAATATCTTGGTCTAAAAAAATGTAGATGTTGATGGATTTGAAAGGATCTTTTCATCAATAAACTTGGTTACTAGTACAGTGGGTGATTTTGTCTAAATTCCTGAAGTACTTTGCTAATTGGAACTCAACCTTGAACTCAAAAGTGAATCAGCCGCTTCAAACAAATAAACGGAAAAAAGAAAAAGAAATACGGGTTGAAAACACCCAAAAATTGCTGCCGAAACAACAATCGTGTAAGCATTTGGAGATATGCCTAAGTATTTTAGGTTGTTTAATGAAATGTTTGCTTTCATGTTTTTCTTCGTCAAAAGTTTTCTTTTTTCTTCATTTCTTGTAATTTCTTTTCACCGACGATGACGCCGTGGGTGGAGGGCACTATGGTGGCGGATGGAGAGTTGCCGGAGGCGGCGGATGGAGTTCGCCAGTTTGGGGGTTCACAATCAGATCTGGGTTTGGGTTTGAAGCTTCAAAATTTTTTTTTTTTTTTTTGGCATAATCAAGTGTAGCTTATTTTACACTTAGGTCTTATTAACTTCTTGGATTTTAATTTTTTAATTTTAACACATCTTTTTTTGTTCGTAAAATTTTAATTTAAATTGAAATATAATATTTTTTAAAAAATTTTAATTATAATAAAAAATATTAAATATT